>NC_081417.1:99424292-99724292 GCF_949786415.1 Peromyscus eremicus
CCTCTTACAGTTTCCCTAGGAAAACTAAGTCTGAATTCTGATGAGTTATTCTCACATACAGTGGCTTATCGCACAAAGTACAGGAGTCAAACTGCAAGGATGGCCAGCACAGTGGACTGTGAGGTGCTACCCAGTCCCTACTTTATTATCTACTGGATGCTAGGAAGGCTTTCTGAAATCACATTGTTCAACCCCTAGCCAGGAACTATGCTCAGCCAAGGTCAAAGGAAACTGGACTGCAGGATGTCGATTTCCTTCCTAGAAATCACTGACACTCAAGACTGTGTTTCAGCTGGAGATGCCTTAGAAACACCACTCAAGCTGCAGGGCATTCCCAGAGAAGAGCTGAAGCACCTTAGCCACACACATGCAGTTTCAGCATCTCCTTATGTTCATCCTCTCCAGGTATTGTCCCCAGATCATTCTTAGGCGAATTTCCATATCAGGAGCCAAGTTTTAGTATTTTCCTATGCTCTAGACTTGTGCTACTCAATACTCTAGTCACCAGTAATATGGCTACTGAGCCCCTGAAATGCAGCTAGTCTGAATCAAGATAGCCTTAAATAAAAAAAAAAATATTCAATTTTGAAGATGGTACTAAAGAGAACATAAAATATCTCATTATTAGTTTTCTTGTATTGATCATGTTGAATTTTGAGTTAAATAAATCATTACTTAATTTTTTCTCGTTTCTTTTTTTTTAACTAATATTTTTAATACAGACAGTAGTAAATTTTCTTTTGAATTGTGTGGTTGAATGTAGAGGGTATTGTTCTGTTTGTTGGGGAAATATGCCAGGAACAGCATAACAAATGTCATCCACTGTCACTTAAAGGTAGACTCTAAAATGTCAAACTGTGCAAGTGGAGTGTAGAAGATGGTCAAGAGACTGTGGTGGGCTGTGAGGAGGAATAGGGAGATATTGGCTACGAAGGCATGAAGTCCCAGGTAGGAAGTGAAGAGCAGCATGGCATGGTCGCTGTGGTTAATAAAGACATATTTCAGTTGTTCTCGCTGTAGGAAAGCTACTTCAGGTCCGTTGTTGATCTTACCCTGACCCACCTCAGCTGCCCGTTCTAGAGTCTCTTCACCCTCAGCCTGACCTCTGTGGGTCAGGTGCCTGGGCTGGTGCAGTGACCCAGGAGGACTTGGTTTCTGATCATAGTCCTGCTTTACCCATTTCACAATCCATGCACATATGATGTCGCTCTGTGATGCATTATGTGTGTACAATTTTGCCCATGAGGAAAAAAAAATTTAAATAAAAATGTGAGACTTTCATTTATGAATCTCTATATATTCATTGGACAATATTATTCCAGAAAAATGAATGAATGATACATAGCAATGCCAAGGAAGAAAACATGATTCCTACTTTACCAATGAAAAATTAACTAATATCTTCAAGTTCACAATCAAAGTCTGGTAAAACCATGACTTGAAACTGTGTGAGAAGGAAGGTTTGGAGCAGGTTCATGGTGTAGGACCTGGGCCCTGGCACAGGACCCCACACACTCAGGTATGTGGCCACATGACTAAATGCTCCCTAGTCATCATTTGGAGATTCTTGATATTTTTTCCCCTAAATATGAGGTTTGAAAATGAAGCCTGTTAGGATGATAGCATGTATGTGAGCAGAGACCGCTCCATGTCGTCACTGACAGAAGGCATCTGGGGTACTCCGAGGCACAGAATCTCAGTGGACTCATGATGTCTGAAAGTTCAGCAAGACTCAAGCTGAGTGTAAGGTGTGTTACATCTCCAACTAAGATTAATGGGGGATGCTGACAGCCCTGTGAGGTGATGTCACTTTCATTTGAACCACAACTTGTTTCAGACACAGAAAGAGGGCAATGGCATTCTGAGGAACACAAACAACCAGCGAACCCTATCGTATTCTTCCTTAGCCTTGTCGTCTCACTTTCCTGAACAACTACTTCCCGCAAAAATGGCTAACTGAAGAAAAGGACCGCTAGGAAAAGCCCAGTTCCTCCTCCTCTCCGGCCTTCTTCCTCAGCTGTTAGCCAGCCCTGAGCAACATGTCCGTAGAATGTGCACAGATCAAGAAGTGAGCCAGAGCAGTTGACGTATCACAGTGCTTCCCCTGGGCTAACGTGACAAGACGCATGTGCAAGCTTTGCAAGCTTTGAAATACAAATTGTACGATTTTGACAGTTATGTGAGTTAAATGTTAATGTTTCCAACACAAAATGGAATAGGGAAAGGTGTGTTCCAAAGTTAAAGTTTTGATGTGTTTTTTTTGTTGTTGTTTGTTTGTTTGTTTGTTTTATGCAGAATGACACCCAATACCACATACCATACCTCCTGGGCTGCACATAGTAGCTTATACATGTAACCCAGCACTTAGGAAGCCGAGAAAGGAGGACGGACACAAGGCTGAAGCCAGCTAGGCTCTAAAGTGAGCTCAGACAACCAACAGAAAGACAGCAAATAAGCCGCCATGAAATATGAGAGGGACCACGAGGGAAAAAAAGCAGCTTTACATTTCTAGGCAATCAATGGTGTATGTCCCTGTTTCCAATGAAGGAATCCTCCGTTTTCTTTTGCACTGGGCCCCACACATGTAGCTAACCCAAAACCGATGCTGTCTGGTGCTAGAACACGTCACACCCACAGGGCACGTTCTGTTCCTGTCGATATTGCCCTTACAGTGATGGAAGGGCTTTGTGGAGTATCACTATACCACAATCTTTTCTGGTTGTAAATTAGATCTTCTACTTCAAGCCTTAGTTTCTTCCCTTTTAGAAATCTCTGTCATCTTTGGGCAAAAACAAAACAAAAGACCTCCTTCTCCAACCCAAGGTGGAATGCCATGGTTTAGGAGACTTCAGGGTTACTTGGTAGAGAGGAGTAAAGGACCCATGTGGGGTCACTTATTGCACGTTTTTAAGTAAAAAAGCATGTGATCATGTGGCATCATCATTATATGTCTAAATACATGTAAAGGCTTGCAATTTTGTGTGCTCTTCCAAGTGTATGACTGACAGCACATGCCAAGCTGGTCCAGCTCCAGGGAAGAGAAAATTGGTAGAACTGGTGATTCATGGAGCTCAGATACCAGATGTTCTCTACTTGAAAGCCTCCTGGAGATTACATCCTTTTGACAAAGTTTTTTGGGGGAAAGCAGTTTGAGGATGAGACTTCTCTGTTAGGAAACTTTGGGGAAAGTGAAAACACCAGAGGCTGAGCACAATAGCATACTCAAACCTTTCTGTAAACGAACTCAAATATGTCTATGACATTCCCAATTAGACACTCCAGTTGAAAAGTTCACGAGAACATTGGGGTTCTATTGCAAAACATGCAGTTAGGCCAGGTTTTGGGTTCTGTAACAAAAGTCCTCCCCAGTCTGGTGACCACAAGCCAGTCTGACATTTCTAAGTGTGCATTTCCATGGAAAAACGAAGGCTCTGCTTAATTGCATTAGGAGAGTTGTACCACATTCCGCCAGAGAACACTGACATGCTTTGACAAGCATGAGGAAAACCTGCTCCTCTCAATGCTGGGCCTCTTTCTTTGGGGTCATGGCTATTACCATGGAGATGGCATGCAAAGCACAAGAGAGCTGATCCCCCTCCTGGAAACCAAGCTGGCTGCTTTTTCTTAGCAGTAATCACAGTTACCACCCAGCATGCTGCCACCGAGGCTCACACTTCCCTTCAGGTACAAGATTGGAACTCTGTTCTGTACAATGCCCTTATAGCACAGGATCCAGGAGAGTAAGGGTTGCTCAGTGAGAGGAGAGATGGCACAAATAAGTAGAAATCATGTGTGTTGTTTGTTAGCCAGAAAACAGTGAGAGAACATGGAATGGAATCCTTCAAAGACAGTCTTTCAAAGTACACAGGACTCTGGGGAAAGAGTTTTAGGAAGGAAGTTGAAAATTATGGACCGTTTCAAACAGGAAAAGTGTATAAATGGACATTTCCTAAAAGGGGAGTGTTTAACTGTACTTCGTGAAAGCTAAGAACCATATTTTGCAAATGCTACAGTTCTAACTTCTTAGTTTCATCTTAAATCACCTTCCCCTGCTGTCTTCCACCTCCAAGGCTGAGGCACGAGGCTCATGGCCCCAGGGATACTGCCTAGAACAAAGAGGCCATTGATCAGCTTGAATCTCAAAGCTGACTTTCCTGACCTCCTAAGCAAGAAAATAGTCTTCAAAGCCAAGCATTGTTGAGAAAGAAAGGGATTTTCTAAATTCCTTTAGCTCCCATTAGTATATCAAGAGCAATACCTGGTGGGATAGATCCTAGAAATTTACTATCTGCCATCCTCAGAGGGTGGAGAGCCAGCTGCTTATAGCCTGAGGGATTGGATCACAAATTCAAAAGAGGCAACCAACAAGAGATGAGACATGTCGGAGTGTCCTCCACACTCCCCTTCAGCTATCAGTCCTGACGATGGAGATCGGATTAGACAGTCTGAGGAAGGCTGAGAACGTCAAGAGACTAACACCATGCTGCCACACTTCTTTGAGGATGCCAGGGGAAGACTACAAGGCTTAAGATGTCTTCCGTGTGGTCACTGCCTACATAGTGCAAAGCAAGGGTGCAGCCGTTAAAAGAGAAGGCAGCATGGTTGTGTACCCAGTGCTCCAGAGCCTGGGTACCTTAGGGAGAGCAATCGGGGTTCTTGGGCTGTGATGTATTAGAAAGACGGATGTAGTAGATGAATGCTGTGGACAGGATAGAGGTGTTCTCAATGGTGCCACGACCAGGAAGCACAGGCCAGGGTTGAGTGCCAGCTTATTTCCCCAGAAGGCCAGGGATCCAGTTTCCCCAGTACAGTATAGGCCAGACTTGTCACTCTACAGTGAAAAGCAGCAAAAAATCCAAAGCCCCTCATGTGGGTCCTCCCCACCAAGTGACTCTGAAGCGTCCTTAAAAACTTCCACTCCACCTTGGAATGGAGAATGAGCATTGGCCCAAAGAGGACAGAGATTTCCAAAAGGGAACATTTAAGCCAGCTCTGAAAAGGAATGAAACTTGTAATTAAAAAAAAAAAGGTTAAAATGGAAAAGTTTAAATTAGGAGAGACATATCTAGAGCTAATTGACAAGCGTGGTTGTACTAAGGAAGCCGAGATCAATGTCTAGAAACACAGGGAACTCGTGCATGTGGGTGGAGTGTGAGCCTGTGACCCACTACATCTTATCCCCACTGCTCCTTAACTTTCTACTGAGAGCACACATGTCAACTCCCTTTAAGTCAAAGCAAATTTGGTGTTTGGAAGTGTCCTCCGGGAAGCCTAGGGGCACAAGAAACTTGCTTTAATGTCCCAAAAAAGGCAAGAGCAATTTGAAGTTTCAAGATATCCTCTTGAGAAGTCCTCAAGGCTTGCATCCCTTGAATTAAAATCAAAGATGCTGAAGAGACTAGCTGAGCCCCTCCATACTCTATGCAAAAGTGGACAGCGTGTTATTTTGGGAGAAGAGTGTTGCCAATTGTCAGGAGGGAGTAGGAGATGTGGAAAGAAAAATCAAGAGAGCCACCACCATGATAAAGTCTCAGCTGAACCCCTATTATGGTAAACTAGGCAGAGTTTTGCCCAAGGAGAGAGATGAGGAAGTATTTACCCAGAGCTGGTGAGCAGAGATTCAACCCACATCTGCACCCAACCCTGGAGGTGTGCTGGTCATTGTTTATGAGACGATACGCAGCTGTGTCTGTAAGAGCAGAATGATGCATGCTGGGTCAGTTCTAAAATGCTATTGGCCTGCCATTTAATGTCGTAGACTGCATTGATTAAGCTATCCACATGCCAAAGCAGCCCGTTCGGGCACTAGCAGCCTCACTGCTTTGCAGCCAAGTTTTTGAAAAATCATGCCCAGCACCAGAAGAAGCCTGACTCGTTAAGAACACACAAGAGCCTCAGGAAGTTTCTGCTGGAGGTTCTCTGCAGACCACAGCAGCAAAGATTAAAGCATAACCAGCCTCACTCCCTTTGTGTATGCCAGGCATTCTGTGTCATGGCACATTTAGAATGGTAGTTCTCCAACATGTCACCACTTGCCACCAAACTTCAGCGAGCATGTACATTTTATTTTTTGGTAAAACCAGGACTCATTCTGTTGAGGTGAGTCAGCCATGAATGATGCAGAGTGTAGTTCACCTACTTAAAAGACAGAGGAGGTGTGGACAGGGCCCTGGGCAGAGCTGTTTGCTGGGATACAAGAGAACCTGGAATGTGTAACAACAAGGTGTGAGTGAAGTGGCCAACTACTCCATTCACAGGCAACCCCCAAATTTACAGACTCAAGAACACAGGCTGTGAAAGGGGAGTGACGAGCAGCTTGTTGGAGTGCCCGAGGAGGGGCTCACACAGTGCATACACATTACCGTCCTAGTGTAAGGAACCTCACCTCCTCAGCTCTCAACACAACGCTGAGGCCATCGGATCCCAACCCTTCATGCTTCCACATACATTGATTACAGGGATTGTGCTAAAACGTGGGATAATCCCTGGCTTCAATGTGCTCCCACTTAAGATAATAGTGCGGATTCTATTTCAGAAAATCATATGCTCCCTGGCTGGAAGAGACTCAAATCCATCAAATCCTCTTCCCCACATCTGATAAAGGACTCCAACCAAAACATTTTCATTGGGTAGCTCTTCAACACTTGCTGGTAAACACCGCCACCTTCTCTAGCGGCCCCTTCTACTGCTTTAGTTGTGGTTATAAATGACTAGATTACTGTCAGAAAGTTCTCATCCTTCGTTTGTTGTTAACTATCATTCTTCTAACACTAGAGACGAGTTCATTTTTTAAGTCATTATCTGTGTATGTATATCACAGTGAAGTGCAAAATCACCTTCAAGTGCGCTTCTTCCTAAGTCATAGGATTAATTAGGAACAATTATGTGTTCACATACACAAGCACACTCGTGCCCACATAGCGTTACTCTGTTTTTAAATTGTCATCAAGAATGGTTTATTTACTCAACCATTGGCAATTCTTTCTTTGGAAATTACTAACAGATCCAGAAGAGATGTGCTTTTACCAGTTTGCCTTGAGGTAAAAAAGCTATGAGGGCAATGCATCGTTTTGCCAAAATGAGTAAACCTTGATGAGGGACACCCATCAACTGCTTAAATGAGTGTATAAGGAAATGTCAGCATGTACACCGCTCATCATAGTGTGGATGTCCTGGAGGCTCACCCAGTCAGGTCACACACATACCTTGGTCTGTACACTAACCTTCTGGATACATGCATCTGGTTGTGTATAGGCTTTTCTCAAGCCACATATTAAAGAACAAACTATGGGTCTCAGCAGCATTTTTTAAAGATCAGATTATGTCTTTTCTAATGTATGTCCTTATTGCAGTCACACTGACCATAAGATTAAACATCATGTCTTTGGTGGCCATTGATATGATTAATGTCCACACCAATTTCAGAAATGACAGGTGGGACATTTGCTAGGATTAAGGAAATATTCTCTTTATTTTCTTGAGTATCAAATAAATAACATGCAAGGATTTTTTTCTCCCCACTGACAGCTCCTATGGAGGAGGAGCAGTCCTACTGAAAGGTACCAGGAGGCCTTGTTTGCTGTGCTTGAGATCTGACCTTAACCCATTCCCTCCAGCTGCTCTCCACGATCCCAGCTTCCAGGGGATACACACGTTCCCATCCATTCGCTTCTTCTCCTGGGCATGTTTACTTCCCTGGCTTTGAAGCGCAGCTCTGGTGCTGACTTGATTTCAGCCATCTGAAGCACAGAGGCTACCTCTAATCTGAAGTTGTCTAATTTGGATTTCTTTAAGCTCCAAGGCTGGTACATTCTCCGAACCAGTTTTATCAGGGGAGATGCAGCCTATGAATTATGGACGTCAATAGTATTGGGGAAGATTGACCTTCACACAGACAGATAAATAAGTGATACACGCGAGACAAATAAGAACATGTAGATAAATAAGTGATAATCCAAAGAAAACTTTTCTTCCCCTAAATCAGCACCCTGCAAAGTTGGAAGTTCTTTATTTCTTTTGTAAGAAAGCATTCCAGGACTCTGCGAAAGACCCGCCCTTTGCCATGGGCGGTGGTCCCCGAGGAGACTGAAGCTGCTCCACCACATTTCCCAGCCTGCTTTGGGGAGAACAGACACAGCTTGTGGACAGTGATAAGCGTGCCTTTTCTGGCTCTGGAAAACCATCCTAGCCTGAGCCTGGTGGTGACGGCCATGGAGATGGTGAGAGACTCCTCCCTTGGAATCAGCTTCCCAGAATATTTGCATAAATCCTGAGAGAAAATGGAGAGTCAGTCAGAAGCTCCCCAGGTCACTCTTTTTGCCAGTTCCCTGGCAGTCCCTTCCTCAGCTTTGTCCAGCTAATTAATCCCTCCAGACCCTCAGGGTCACCACATGCAAATTATCACAGAAGGGACCTTTTTTCCCTTTCTTCTTAAAAAAAAAAATACACTTGAATTATACCCATCTGACATCAGCATCTCACCCTGCTGAGGGGTTTCCAACTACCTAATAGCAAACAGATTAGAGGCCAGAGGACCATGTATTCCTCAGTCCTCCTCTGCATCCAGCTGTGAGGCCGTGCGCCATTACAAAGGCCAGCCCGGGCTGCAGTGCGAAACTCTGATGTTAAAGTGGAAACTCGGTGTGAAGGCCTCAGGGGACCCAAGAACACTAACTTCGTTGCCCATCAGAAATGGATAATATTCTCCATTCTGTCCCTGCTGGTGTCAATTCCAAGTTGGAAAGCGGCCTCCTCTCCTAATTCAAGCTGGGGCCGGAATGGAGCAAGCTTTCTCAGATATTATAAGCCAGTGTGAGCTCAAAAAAGAATTCAGTGCTCAAGGCCAAATAGCTTCAAAGCTAATAATCCTCCAGAGTCGGTGTGTGAGTGTTACAACTGTCAATGTCAACGTACACCATGCGCGGTGAGAGCGGAACTTCAATAATGACATCATGGAGACAGGGCACAGGGCAGCCGCAGCAGAGAGCAGTGCGTGGGCCCTTCAGATCTTTGAAACCTTCAAGGATTTATCTGGACTAACGTGTCTCCATGTAGTCATCGCAGTTTTAGGCTACTCTGATTAAGGATTTAGCACATTCAAAGGGTTTCAGCAGTAGTGAGATGACACAGTTTCAGGAACGCTATTGGATTCCATTATCTTCTCCCTCTCTTCTTCTACAGATATAACTCTTCCCCAGCAAGGGGGCTCCTCTATCCTGTTATGTCCTCTTCCAGACCTCCAGACAGGTCTCAAATATGAGACTGGCCCAACTTAACGTCCTACAGCCTGCTGGCCCTTCCCTTTGTTCAAACCTAGCTTTGATTGTCAAACAGGTCCGGTCCCCATTTTGGGACTTGAGAGTCAAAATGCAAGCCCCAGGGGATCTGAGCAAAGTCCTTCAGGATACCCCTGATCCAGTTATCCCAGTGCTTGGGTTTTACCAGGGGAAATGGAATCAACATACCTAACACATCCGATGTCTTCTACAGCATTAGTTAACTTCTTTAACCAATGCATAAGGTGAGGAAACACAGGCTCCTGGTAGGATATACCAGGGGATGTGTATGGTCACGGTCATGGTTGAAAGAATAAATTTCACTGACTCCTTGGGAGGAATGATGGAAACAAATAGAACCAGAATCAGAGGTAGAAGGTCCAAGAGGAGTTCCCTCTGCCTCCAGTCCCCATGAGAAGCAATCTAACTGTGCAGATGATTATAGTCAGTAAACGAACCTAACAAGTTCTCCTCACACGGTGAGCCTGCCTACCTGCCAAGCACCACAGAGACAGCAGAAGCCAGAGGAAAGAAGGCTCATGTGGGAGGTTGAGAGTGTAGCCCAGCTGGAAAGGTGCTTAAGGAATGGGGCTAGGCCACATCATCTACAAAAATTGCTGTTCAGGGAGTGGGGCATGAGGATCAGTTGGCAGAGTATTTGCTAAGCATGCACAAAGCCCCAGATGTTTGATGCCCACCCAGAACCACACAAACCAGATATGATGGCACATGTGTGTAATCCTAACAGTAGGAAGTAGAGGCAGGAGGATCGGAAGTTCAGTATAATCCTTAGCATCATTTCAAATTGGAGGCCAGCATGAGAAACAGAGGACTCTGTGTCCATGAGGAGACACAAAAAGGTGTATATGGAGAAAGGAATGGCAAGAAGAACATAGGTCCTCAGTAACATGTATGTTTAGCACCAGCTTCTGAACGACCCTGTGGTCTGGCTTCTCTGGGGATGGAGGTCTGGGGATTTTGTGTCTTGAACACAGCTTCTGACTGCCAAAAAGACAGTATGGAGGGGGATATGAAGAAAAAAGAAACCTCATACACAGTGGGGATGTAATTAGAATAGTCATTAGGGAGTGCAATACAGCAGCTCTTCAAAAGCCAGAAACAGATCTACCACATGATCCAGTAATTCCAGTGCTGGGATTTAACCAGAGGAAATGAAATCACCATACCTAACACATGGGATGCCTTCCCAGCACTCTGTATACCAGCTGTGATGATTTGCATGAGAAATGTCCCCCACAGGCTCATGCGTTCGAACACTTGGTCTCCAATGGGTGGCAGTGTTTGGGCAAGTTATGGAAACTTTAGGAGGAGAAACCTTGCCGAAGAAAGTGTGTTACTGGAGGTGGATTTTGAAGGTCGTCTCACTTCCTGTTCCCTCTCTTTGCTTCCTGTGTGTGGATGAAAATGTGACCAGTCAACTTCCTGCTCCTGCCATAATGCTTTCCTGGCCGGTTACCATGACTTCCCTACTATGAATGCCTCTCTCTTTCTGGAACCATAATCCAAAATTAACCCCCTTCTCCTCTAATTGATTTTGTGCATTGTCTTTTAACACAGGAACAGAATACTACGTAATACTCTAGCTAAGATATCCATCCACCTCAGTGACCCCCCCCCAACAGACCAGTGGACAAAGAATGTGTGCATATACACACCCAAAGTTTAGATGTTTACAAATCCTGAAATCCTGCCATTATTGACAGTAGGGATAGACCTGGAGGATACTATGTTAAGTGAAACAAGGTGAGGATACAAAGTCAAACTTCACCTGAACTCACTCATATGTGGAACCCAAAAAAGAGTTGATGTCACAGAGGTTAAGTATGGAATAGTGATGACCAGAGACTAGGGTGGTAGGAAGCTAATCAATGAGCACATTCTGTTTGCTGGACAAGAGGATGAATTCTGGTACTCTGTGGCACAGAAGTGTGAGTAGAATTAACAATAACACATTCTGTGTCTCAAAACAGTACAGGAAGAGTCTGAATGCTCTTATCATAAGGAAACGATAAATACTTAAGGTGGGGGCAAACCACTCACTCAGGGTTGGTCATCTACCCAGTGTTAACCAAAAATATCCCATCATATCTTATCAATCTGTACACATACTATGTGTTAATCAGGGCATGTTTTAAATTGTAAAGATAGCACAGGCTCTAAGTTCAAAAGAACTCCTATTGTCTTGGCCTTATTAAGGAGCTCTTCTGGACTCTTGCCCCGTTTATAGTAGGAAGGTATCTTGCAGGGTCAAGATTGATAGAAAGTAGTATAGTAACAGCAGGTAGGTCACTTAGCCTATTATCTGGCCCCCATGTGTAGTCTATGAATGTTAGCTGTTATTATTATGATCATCATCATTATTACTGTTGTTATAATTCAAATAATAGTTTTTGATACTTAAGATTATCACTGCTTTTAAAAAATATTTATGTGCTTGATTGTTTTGCTTATATGTATGTCTGTGCACCATGTACATATCTGGTAGTCAAGAAGGCCAAAAGATCTGGGACTGGAATTATAGATAGTTCTGAGCTGCCATGTAAGTACTGGGAATTGAACCGAGGTCCTTTGAAGAGTGGCCAGTGCTTTCCCAATTAGCCACTGAGCAATCTCTTTAGCTCTCAAATAACAGTACTTGAAACAATTAAGGATGTTAGAAATTAAGAAGAGCATAAAGCTACTTAGAGGAAAAAGAACACGTAAGGGGTTAAAACAGGCATAGTTCTTCACACTGGCTACAGGCAATACATATCCAGATACAACACTGTAAGGACCGCAGGCAGGCCTCTGGAATGCTGATGGCATTCCATCAGAAGGAACCATAAACAGCCTGGAATACATAACTTGAACTAATCAATATCCACCCTGGTCCTAACAGGATGGTCCCCCCACTTTGTTTCAAACTTTGGCAGTATGTCATCTTCATAAAAATACAACTTCCACACGTGATGGAGTGCACTGGTTTTAGCATATGGCTTTGATGAATTTGGGCAAAGAGTCTTCCCATGCAGTCAACAGGACAGTCAAAGCAGTAAATACTACTCCCACATCAGAAAGCTTTCTTCCAGTCAGCATAACATGGACTGCTGGCAGCCATGGTTCTGCTGTCTCTTGTTGGAGACTAGTGTCCCCTGCTCTTGGTCCTCAAATGAATGGAAGCAATGGCAGTGATCCTTCAGTTAGCCTCCTTTCAGAACGATGCTTCAAACATCCGTTATCCCGGGAGCGTGGATGCTTTCTTCTTTGTTCACTAGTGGAATGGGGTTGTGTGGATGTACCACGTGCTGATACATTCATCCATCAGTGTTTGGATTGTTTCCATTTGGAGGTTATTACAAAAATGCTACAAACATATATTTCACGTGTTTTCATTTCTCTTGGGTAAATATATAGAAGTTGTTGTGGTTTAATGAGAAACGGCCCCCATAGGCTCATGTGTTTGAAGACTGGGTCCCCCATTGTTGGCACTGTTTGGGGAGGTTATGGAATCTAGAGGTGGTAGAGTCGTGACGGAGGAAGTATGTCACTGCGGTGGGCTTTGACGGTCCAGAGCTTTATTATGCTTCTTCTTCTCTGTGTCCTGTGTGCAGTTGAGATGTGACCTCTCACTTTCCCTCTCTAGCCACCTGCTGCCAGCCTTCATGGTCTCACCCTCTGGGACCATAAGCCAGTATAAATTCTTTCCTCTAGAAGATGCTTTTGGTCACGCTACTTTATCACAGCTACAGAAAGTTAACTCATACAGAAGTGCGACTTTTTAATTCTTCTGGACAGAAGAAACTGCTGAGAAGTTCTCTGAGGGAGTTTGGCCTCCCTGGCATCCTCACAGGTACATGTCTCCACCTTTTGGTCAAGACAGCCAAGTAGGGATCATGGCAGGAGGCACCTGTCTTAGCTGGGGAGGAATATCTTATCACTGACATGATTTTGAGTGGTGGACACATGGTGATGGGAAAAAGCATACTTCTTCCGGTGGTTTTCACAGTTGTATTTAGGTTCCCCACAGACAACATACCCCCTCACTTAGGGACCTTTTGTAGACCACTGTTGACCAACATGGATCTGATCAGAATTTTCAATGTTAGCTACTTTAGTGTAGATGATGTGCTTATCTTAATGGGGTTTGAATTTGCTGTTTCTAGATGTGAATGAAGTTGAAGTCATTGGGAGGTGTCGATTCAAAAGTTGATGTTTTTTTTAATTTGTTTATTTATTTTTGTTTTCTTTTAACAGGACTATGTAGACAAATCACCATGTATTACATGAGTTCTTTATGTATCCTAGATTTAAGTATTTTGCCAGATACATATACAGCAAATGCCCCATTCCCAGGAGATGACTCCATACACTTGCTATCCTGTGCCATCCTGTTAATTCTTATCACGTCGGCCTTAATGGACATTGGATTTCTGGCCTTGATTCCTGCCGTCCAATCAATCCATTTCTAGTGCAGAAAAGTGAGTCATAGAGGCCAGGGGCTCCACAGGGCCCTAGCTGAAGGAGGCTCAGTGCTTCATTCCTTTAGCTGCCATTACTATCTATTTAGAAATCCCAGGGAGAACCAGGAAGCTGTCCTCTGAGCCCCACGCTGTAAGGAACAGTGGGCATCCTGCCCAGCTTTCCACGCCACCTTCTTCTGAGTGCCTGTGCTGGGCTTTTCCAGAGTTCCACTCTCAGCCTCCATCCCATACCACAGCGAGGGGCCAAATTCTGAGCTTTCTTCTTCTGGAGCAACTTCCACAGCTCTTCCGTGTCACAGCTCCCACCTTCCAGTTTCTTTGTCAGCTTCCTCCTATCCAGACATGAAATCTGGAGCAGCTGAAAACCACTCTGTCCCCTTCCTGTGGTTCCATCAGGGGTCCTCCTGAGGAGCCTGGGAACTCCAGCACCTTCTAGCAAACAGGTACAAGGGGCGAGGTGTTGGGAACACCTCAGGTTGGGGAACAGAGGTGCGGTTTAGTCCTGGGGTGCTGGCTGGCAGGAGACAGGAGAGTAAGTGGGAGGCAGGAGAGCCCAGGACCTGTAAAAACTGGCCCATGTGCCACCCTAGGATGCTATTAGTATCTAACTCGTGGGCAGATTGTAAGGATTAAAAGAGATGCTACATGAAAGGCACTTAGTATAGTGTCTGGCACCAAATAATTGCTCAATAACTGTTAGCTATTAGATCAGGATCCCTTTTATCTGACACAGTATGGACTGGTGTTGGTCAGTTAATGGAAAAAGTTGGTTAAAGAAAGAAATCAGAGAAAATTATACTATCCACCTTCAACATTTCATTTTAACTTAAAACATATAAGAGTGCATCCATTCACTGTCCTTTGATGTAGATCCAATGCTTTTCCTTTGAGTACGGGGCCATGGATGGGCGTGCCCAGCTGTCTTCCTGAGTTAACCACACCCAATAATGCATCCCTTAGCATTTCCAGTTTCCAATTTCTTGAAGTGGTGCAAAACTTCAGGCTTTCCGAGTAAGAAAGACGAAGATTTGTGCTGGATGTGTCCAACCACACCCCCAACCTCTGATCCCATTTCACTCACACCTCACTCACTAGCAATGCTTTCTAGCAACCCAGGACCATGTTGCCTTCTAAGAAATATTCAATGTGCTTTGCATAGGAGCGAAGACTCATCATCTTTCCACTTTCACTACATCGTGTTTGCAGAACATTTCATTCAGTTGCTTCATTTCAATAAGGCTCCCCCCACCCCACCCCCCACTCCCCACCCCCACCCCCGCCGAGTGATATGCAAAGGCGTGGGAGCAAAGACCCTGGACTATTAGTCAACATCATTCACCCAGAGGGAGCTGCCGTGCATATGAGGGAGGATGATGCTAGAGAAGGTTGTCTGGGAGGGATGATTTGGAGAGAGGGTGATGGAGGAAGGCTCCTAGCCAGGCTCATTCACTGTATCGTGGATTTCAGTAAACATACCTTTGTAGGGACTGAAGAACGTCTGTTACCTGTCAGTGAACTAAGGAGAAGGAATCTCTGCATCTGGTGTCTGCACAGTATTTGTTATTGAGCTTAGTCCCTAACCTTTGAGGTTATTGCCACAGTTCAAAAAAAAAAAATCAGTGGGATAAGGCTTTAGAAGTCTCAAGGCCTGGGGTCTAGTCCTGACTCTGTCACTTATACACCTGCTGATGTTGATAGTGACCCTTTCCTCGACTTCTAGAAGAAAAAGCTTATGCTCTGAGCTGAGAAAGTTTGTCCACAAAGCCCACGAACTCCCAATGAATTGGCATGGGAAATCTTTCCACTTCAGGGTTAGCCTCAGGCACATTGGTTTCTCTTGTCATCTCATTGGTTCCCATAACTTAGATGCCAAATGTCAGGCCATGTCACATTTTAGGGCCTTCAAATTCCAAGCCCGTCGCTCAGGAGAAGAAAGGGCAAAGGCAAGAGCTTGCTGTCCATTCCTCTCAGCATCTCATCCCTCCCTCCTCTGACCTTTCTCTGCTGCCAGTGAGGTTTATTGGGTGCAGCCTTCTAATCTGGGCTCTGGGCACCCAAGGGGCAGTACCGGACATCCCTGTTAGGTCAACAGGCCTGTTCCCCACAAGCACAGCTACTGCCAGATCCACACCCATTCTCAACATACCTTTTCTGGGTGTGGGAATGCCTGGGATATGAGGGAAGCAGTGTCAAGGACTTCTAATCACCCTGCACCTGCATAGCCTTGTGGGGGTAATTCCAAAGAGCAAGGAGAAGCTGACGAGCCCTTAGGTCCAAAACAGACCTTTAAGGTAAGTGGAATCAGGAGCCCTTTATTTGCTTGTGGCCCCCACTGCTAGAGATGCCCCTTTGCCCCAACTGGTACTCCACATCAGCTTCCCAAAGCACAGAGTCCCACACCTCTACAGCCAGTTACACAGCATGTGCCAGCCTGTGCCAGTTGTGGCCCTGGGGTATGAGTGGTGAGCCTCTTCTACAGAGATAGCATTTGTCCGGGGAGACTGAGGAAGGCTCAAGGATTGGGGTTGGGGGCACGAGAAGAAAGGAAGAGGCAGTGTTTGCATGAGAACACAAACAAGTAAGAGGTCCAGAAGTCTCCACAGCTCAGAAGGAAAGCCTGAAGGGTCATCCCCACACAACTGTGATGTTCCCAAAGGGCACCTGCACTCCAGCGATAGCTCACAGATGCACAAGAACCTACCCAATAACCATTCTGTGTGTGTGTGTGTGTGTGTGTGTGTGTGTGTGTGTGTGTGTGTGCATGTGTTTCCACAAAAACCTTATAATGATCCACCATTGCTATATGCTTCACCAGGATGAACATAATGACACTTTGAGCATTTTCCCCCATATCTAAACCCAGCCCTGATTATCCCCTCTCCATCTGTGTTCCTTTGGCAGAAACTTGTACCAAAAGAGTGAAGGAGCAAAGGGTCATTCTAGGGAGGGTTCTGGGATGCAGGCCAAATTGGGAGCTCTCTGCACAGTGATGCTCTTCTGCCAGAGTGGCCAGGCCACCGGTCTCCATGTGCAACATGCCTGTGATGTGCAGCATCCGTGGTGGGAAGGGAGGGACTGGTCTGCAGATTGTCCCATCCTGGGCTTGCTCTCAGACCAGCTCCTGGTGACTCTCTCAGGGCTCTGGAGTAGTAGCATTTCATTTCCGGTCAGGCATCAGCCCTGCGGTCTGCGTTGCATGCTGGTGCAGTAGAGGCAGACGTTCAGCTGAAGCCCGTGCAGCCCATGTCTGGAGTTCCAGTCAAGGCTCTTCAGGAACATAAAAGGAAACAGTATCTCCACACATCCATTTGGAGGAGGAGGAGTATGTTCTACGTGTTCACCGTTAACCACTGAGGGCCCCGGGTGGGGTCTCTGCGACGGCCACACCAGGCACTAGTGATTCTACCCTGATGGTGCTCTCTGGAAGAAATGACTCTCACTGACCTAAGACACCTTCCAGGGCCCTTCCCGAAGGCATGCTGAAAGGCTCCTGGGAAAGCAAGAAGCATGCAACCCGTGGAATCCCAGTCTCGTCCCTTTTATAACCTTGAGCACGTCAGTTAATTCAGTCTTTAAACTTAGTGTAGGCCACTGTAGAATTACACAGTCCCTGAGAACACAGGCTCCAGAGGGTGGCAGTCGCTCCCCTTATCTGCTATGACTGACTATCCCTGGCCCTGGAAGGTTCCAGATGCCATCTTACGGGGGTAGGAACAAAGCTGGCAGAGAAGGCTGGGCCTGGGGGAGGGTACTGGGTAAAGATGCGATTTAGTGGAAGACGCAGAGCTCTCAATGCTCCGCTCCTCCAGCCTGCTCTGGCTGCTCCCTAGAGCCCTCCGTGATGCAGCAGGGGCCCACAGCATAGTTTTTAAGACTCTAAGTGATCCAGGAAGCAGCCTGTGGCTGCCCGCCATTGCTGGAAAGGCCAAGTTGTGCTAATAGGAAGTGATGGTTGGTCCCATTTACTTGGGAAGGTCCAGGAAGGCAGGCCTTAGCGGAGGCTCACATTCCTGTAGATCCTCTCCTAAGGGCTCAGAGTCAGGGGTGTGAAATGTGGCTGTGCTGTGCAGAGCCTTAGGATTTGGGAAGAGGAGAATGGAGGGTAGTGGGGTGTTTCTGACTCTGGCCCACTGGTCATCAAGGACTATGCTGTTATCGCTAGGGTGTAAGGAGAAGTAAGACGGGCTATTTGGGAAGGATGAAGTGTGCTATCTAGCCACGTGACTTTCTCGGAGGGGTAGAGATGGGGAGCAGCTGCATACAAGTACTATGGTCGCTATCCTGGTGATGCCTGAATAAGGATGAGGACGCCCAGCCTGTCCTGAAATGGGCCAGTTTATCATCTAAATGTCACAATGTCATCAACAGTTGGAGGGACGTAAAACTAGACAGCGCTGTCATCCATCTGCCATCTTGCGGTGGGGATGTGGTGTCCACTGTCTCTTCAGATTCTCCACATCTTTCCGAAGCAACTGGGAGATCTGATGTCATTTCACAGTTCCAGGAGGGGAGGGCTTCTCGCTTCCTCTAGGACTCTGTGTATGCGCAGAGGAAGGGTTTTTGCTAACAACCAGGACATACCTACCTCCCAACAAGATTTGAACAGCACAGCCTAGACCCAGCTCTTTCTTTGTCCCTCCTTAGATGAACTGATGAGTCACCTGGATTCTCAGGAGGAGTCCCTGGAGCCCAGCTCAGAAACCCATGCCTACTGACAACACTATTAAGTAGACCTAAAACAGCAAGAGACCACACCTGTTGTTTACGATCCATATCACCCAGAATCTGCTGCTCATGTGTCTGCCTAGTTTCCAGAACCCTGTTCTGCTTCTGGGGACAGGGATATATTCCCCCTCCTAACATGAGATCTGGCCCATGTATGTACATACGTGCGTGTGTGCCTGCCTGTGTGCCTGTGTGTGTGTGCACACGTGTATGTGTGTGTGTGTGTGTGTGTGTGCGCGCGCGCGCGCGCGTGCACACTTGCGTGCATGTGATGTAACAGAGCACTGCATGTAAACTAGTCTCTGTCTGTGAGATCACTTAGCCTAGCCAGGGACAGTAGGTATCTGATATTTTTTGTTATATCTGAGAATAAAGAGAAAGTAGGTATCCTGGCTACAATTTATAGCCCTGCTGCAGTCAAAATTACACAGAACCAAAAGAGACACAGTGAAAACGAATGCATTTAGAAAGGCCAGGTAGCTTGCTCCAAGCTCGTAGGTTCAGGTAGAGAGACGAAGAGATTGTGTGGATCCCTTGTACCCCAGAGCAATGATTTTCCAGTTATTTCTACCCTATATACCCCATGAAAGCAAAGACTAACAGGCAAGGCTGAAGAGAGGTAGCTTAAGATCCTAGAAGTCAGCAGACTCTGGGGCGAGCCCCTGAGTGTTCCCCGTCGTGCAAGGCTATCCATGAGGCAGGCCCAGTGGTGGACAAACTCTTGGAAAGAGTACACAGGGTGCCTGGTTCCCTGCCTCAGTGTCCACATCTGTTGAATAGGAAGAGCAGAAGCCACCACACACACACACACACACACACACACACACACACACACACACACACACACACATACACTCACTCCCTGGGAAGCACCTAGCATGTCTCATACTCTACAAATGCTATCATTCACCAGGCCACCAATTTAAAGAGAGAGAGAGAAAGAAAAAAAAAGCCACACCTTGCAGAAAAGAAGGTTAAAAACAGGTCTGAGAGAAGAGACATCCGTGCCTGAGGAGACAGCTCTCCAGGAGATGAAGAATGACCTTGAGAGGGACTCACCCGGGAGGTGCTGGCGAGGTGAGTGGCTGACGTTTAGCTGAGCCAGGCTTTCTGGGCCGCACTCCGAGGCCCCTCAGCCTGGGAAGAGTGCCCTGCGTGTGGGCTGCCAGCTTCAAGGCGCCGCGTAATTACTTAGCTGTTTACTAGCACCAGACATCCAGGGTGCACTTCAGCCATCAATTAGCTCTGCTCATGGCCCCCCTGTGTGGCCCGCTGGTGTCAGGACTCCCATTTTTCAGCCAAGGAAACTAAGGTGTAAACAGGTTAAGCAACCAGCTCAAGGTCACACCTTGAGTCAAGCGGTCACCAGGCGCCCCGGCTGAGTCCTTGCTGACTCCCTGGCCTGTCCTTAGCCCACTGGCCCATGCCGCTGCCCATAAAATCCACTGTTTATATCTCATCAGAATGCCAGGTAGTGCACCCAGGACATTAGGAGCTGTACGGAAAGGCCGTTCAGCTGATTTCCAAGGCACAGTAGGGTTTTTAAAGAAATTTTTAACCCCTTGCTTTGAGAGGGCAACCGGGGGCAGCCTGACTTTAGCAGTTTCTTTGCTAGGTTTCCAGAACTATTCCTAAGTAAGCTCTCAGGGTCAGGGTCTGGACCTCAGTTTATGTTTTCCCCATTCTGTGGTCTGAATGAGCATGTCCCCTCAAATTCCTAGGTTGAAACCTAATCTCCAGTGCGATGCTATTCTATTACAGGGGTGTGCATTTGGGAAGTAATTTAATATTGGAGTAAAGCTGTCCAAACTGGTGTTATGGGCTTTACAAAACAGGCCCGTCTACCAAACGAGAGCACAGTCTCTGTCTCATGACCAGAGAGCAGACCTCGCCAGACCTTGGAGCTGCCAACACCTTGATCTTGTACTTCCCAGACTCTAGAACAAAAAAAAAAAAAAAAAAAAAAAAAAAAAAAAAAAAAAGTAGTCGTGTATAAACCTCCGAGTTCATGTCAGTTGCCGTGTTCTGAATATGCTGAGCCACTGTGACAGATACATGTGCTAGTCCTGTCTGAGAACCACAAGTGGAACCACTTAGCGGACCCTGAGCTGATCACCACCTAAGGCCTCCACCCCTGCTTTCCCGAGCACCTGAACTCCATAGATGGGCATTGTGAAGAAAAAAACAGATTCTCCACGTTGGAAAGGTCCCCCCCCTCCCCCGGTGTTCTGGGTAGCTGTCATGGGCAGGGCAGCGGCGTTATTCTGTGGCCTGGTAAACCTCCGGTCATACAGCACCCGCCCTGGGGTCCCTGCCCTAGCTCCACACCTCCTCGGCTTGCCTGTGTTCCAGGTGTTTGAGTACTGGCTGTTGAAACCTTTGAGTCACCTGCCAGATAATGTCTGGGTTTGTTGTTGTTTTTCTCTCCCCCACATCCCTTCCCCAAACCCCATCCCACCTCCCTAAAATGTCTTCTCAGTATTTCTGGTCTTTGCACCTGGGCAGCCCATTCTGGGCCCCCATCAGAACTCACCAGTACCGCTGTGAACAATGCTCTAACTTGTCGTCCATTCGCACCCCTGGACTCAGATCCATCATCACACAGCAGCCAGAAGGCCCCATCCGAAAGTGCATAGACCCTGCTTTAAAAACATGCTTCCGATATTGCCTAGGAATGAAGTTGAAGTTCCTTAATGTGGCCTCCCAGGCCTCAGCTTTGGCCTGTCTCTGCCTCCTTCCAGCCATGTTGGTTCATTCACATCACGCAGCTCTCAGGTTCCCATCGGGACCTTAGGACTTCCTGAAAAGAGAGCCCTTTGCCTCATGCCTTTCCGGGCTACCCTGCCTTCCTCTGATATTCCACTCCAGTGACAAGGTCGTCCTCATTGCTCAGGCTGGACCAAGGAGGGGATTCTTGCATTACTACAGCACTTTATACAAGCCATCCTAGCACCCACCTATACTTGAGTGTTTCTATTCCTTGGGGTGGCCGCTAGCCTGTCCTATCACAGGGCCCCGTGCACAATGCCTTGACTACGCCCAGGAGGCACTTGGTATTTTCTTAGTAAACTTAGATTGACTGCCTGTCTGATTCTAAAGTTTAAGCAACTGATAAGTAACTGTAGTGAAGGAAGAATTCCAACAAGATTGTCCCAAATGGGAAGCAGAACGTGGGTTTCCAAATTCAGCATACTCAAGCCAATTCTCATTTTGTTGATGTTGTTGTTGTTGTTGTTTGCTTGTTTTGTTGTTTTTTGTTGAGATGGCAGAAACACTCCATTATCTATGGAATGCAATTGCTTCCTGGTAAATCAAAAGGTCTGGAATGGCACAGTGGTTTCCAGATGGCTGGAAACTGGGTCAAGGGGCTTTGGTTCCGGCATTAGGACAAGGAAGGGCCCCAGAGACAAAGGCCCTGAGGTGTGAACCTCCCAGCATCTACCCACTGCGGGAAGAAGTAGCCGATTTTATCTGTTTTTACCAACTAGACTTTCGCATGAAATCCTCCTTGAGTAAGTCTCTACAGCTAAAGAACCACTGAGAACCACTGAGTCTACAACGGTGCCAACCGGGCACGTGGCAGACAGGGCCAAGGTCCTCTTAATGTCAGTTGCACACTTGTGGCCTCAACATGTAAGTTTCTCTCAACATTTCTCTAAACACAGGGCACCCTGAATGCAACAATCCTACAGACCGATAAGTTGGAACCAGGAAGAAGCAGTCCTTTTCTTGTGACCTTTGAGAATCTCCAGGGGCCTCAGGCACGGAAGGCTGCTCTAGGCGGAAAAGTTCAGGCTGTCTGCTGTGTCTGGGTGGTAGACAGTAATTGCAGAGGACAGGGAAGGAAGGGAGGGAGGAAGGAGGAGGGCTGGGGCACTGAGAGGACTAGGTAGACCCCACCTGTCTCCAGCTGTATCTGCTGTAGCCCAAGGGGGAGGCTCTGGTCGGAGGGCATTTACTATCTGCTTTGCCACAGGACATGCCAGATACACCCATTAGCCCAGAACCAAGCCAACCCACCTCCAGGCACTCAAGGGTGGGAGCCTCAATTTCCAGGCAGAGATTGGGCATGCTCAGGGTGAGGTAGGTGAAGTGCAAAGCAGCCTTTTCATGGTGGTGGAGCTGCTCATCTCCCTGGCCTTAGTTACATCCTGGCTGCACTCTCCTCTGTAGCACAGCTGTATGCAGCCCCAGGACCTCACACTCCCTGCTAGGTCCTAGAGGGCACAGCCAGAGCCATGTGCAAGCCCAGCTCTGAAGTCTGGTAACTCTGGGATCTTGGTTTGGCAAGTGAATGCCTTTAGGCCTCATGTTGTTGTAGCCTGTAAATTGAGACAAGCTTTAGCTATTTCCTAGCAGAAAGTAGACATGAAACTAAATCAGGATCCTAAGGTGGCAAAGACTGAAAGAGATGATGGTTTCCCTTTTACTCACTTGGCCAGTGTAGCAAAGTCACACCCTTTCCATGTCAATCTCCCACCTTTGGCCAACACTAAGCCCTGGCCTTGCTGTCTCTGATTCTCAATCCTCCCTCTTTCTGTTCCTCTGCTGGCCTGTGTGTGTGTTGTCCAGCTGTACCCAGTCTAGGCTGCTCCTTTATGTGCATTCATAGGCTTTCTGGAGCAGTTGCTGCAAGGCCCCGCATGGGAACCACAGGACTAAAGCAATACAGGGCTGAGGACCAGATCCAGCTCAAACCCAGTGCCAAGACGGCCTGGCTTCTGGGCAGAACAAGTAGAACTCTAGAACACCAAGCTTCTGATCGTGAGAGGCACAGTGGCCTAGGAAGGGGAGAGAGAGGAGTGCTCTTATTTGGAAGAGCCAGCCTGAATTAGAGCATTTCCACCCACTTCCTTTAGCCAAGTAGAATGCTGTGTGGAAAATAAAGCAAAACAAACATTACAATGACGACCTGCACGAGCACCCAAGAATGTTTCTAGACTGGTTCCTAACCGGTCACCAAAGGGCTGCTCTGCCCCACAGCTCCCAGCAACATCCAGACAGGACAGCTCATGTCCTGCTCATCCGTGCATCACAGCCTTTGCCAGTGACCAAGGCTGCCGTGTGAAAAGCACACATTTTCCACTCACAGAAGATTCCACTCAAGGAAGATCAGTTTTCTTCTTCTTTTTGTAAGAATTTAAAGTACAGTGCCTTCCTCTTGCAAACTGTTTGTGATAGGGACAGGGAGTTGTCCTCTCCAATTTCCCCCGTCCCCGACTACCCCAAAAGTGCAGATGTTGAAGGCTCCCTCCCAGCCGGAGGTGCTAGTGAAGCCCATGGGATCACAGGGACACTAACTTTGTCAGTGGTAGGTTAACTTTGTCAGTGATCGGTTAACTTTGTCAGTCATAGGATGAATAAGCCATCAGCAGGTGGGCTGGTTGGAGGAAGTGAGCAGGTCATCAATGGCATGTCTACAAAGGATGTGTTGTGCCTGGCCACTGCGGCCACCACCTCCTCTTTCTTCTCTTCTTCCCTCCCCCTTTTCAGCTGTAGAGAGGCTGGTGGCTTTTCTCTGTCATGTTCTTCCACTGTAATGGTTCTATCTTGTCACAGGCCTACCAGCCATGAGGCCAGTCCACCATGGACTGTAAACCCTGAAACTGGGAGCCAAGCCCAATCTCCTTTTTTTCTAACCTGCTGCTTTCAGATCCTTTGTCACAGTGACCAAAAGTGACTAACTAACACACGGGGGACATGTGATGGTAGTCTGAGGAAGAGTTTTGAAGTATACAATTATTTTCCAATTGAATATGAATGGGGTCCATTTCCCAGGGGCTGTCTGCTCATATCCTCCTGGCAGGAAATAGCAGGATCTCTGGAGCGCTGGCTGCTAGCTACGGGGAACACTGGCCACATCTTCATCTGAGTTTGCAGACTCTTGCAGATGACACCTTTGTTTTCGGCTCAGGCACAGGAGGCATTGGACTGGGCCTTTGGCCCCTGGATGCTAATATTCTGGTCCCATCCTCATTCACATTCTTGCTGGTGGCATCCGGTTTGTCTCAATCCCTACAAGACCTAGAGGGCAGAGCTCATAGAGATCCAGTGTGCTCTGGAGTTTTCATGGGCTTGGAAACTGGCTTCCTCCAGGCTCTCTTTGAAAACTCACCTGTCATCTCTACTCAGCGTGTCCAGAGCTGGGGGACATGCACTAGGAGTACAATGCAAAGCCGTGGGCTTTGTTTTCCTTGGCTCGTGTATAGGCCTCATGAGATGGAGCCGGAGCACGGGAGGAAATAGACCAATAGGAACTGAGAAGACACTGCCTTGGTAAGCCTTGGGTGACAGCCTTGACCATAGCACTGCCCAGAGCAGGACCCGCAGGGAGGAGGCCAAACACGTCCTTTATGAAGCTTCTGCTACATTCAAAAGCAAAACCAGAACATGAGGTCATAAACTGTGCTTTATTTAGTGTTTTCTTTGAAGAAATTAACATGGAAGTGTGTAGAAACGAGCACAAGGCAGTACAATGATTAGATATCCACACCCTCTGTTAGGATTCTGGCTTCAACAGGTTAAGGATTTACCACTAAGACAGTGTGATGAACATAGGCAGCTTCCATTACTGCCAGGACAGTCCTGGAACTCTACAGCCCATTCTGTAAGTAATGCGCAGTTCTGGCCTGGATGAACTCTCTGAGAGTTCCTGCCCATGGAGAGGGGTTTGGAACACGGTGACATGGAGTTTGTTGCAGTAAGAAGGGCATTGCAAGGACAGTCTTCCTCTTCATCCCTCAGAATTGCCTCTAACTCACACTTCAAATCTCTTCAGTCAGTTCTCCATGTGGCCCAGTGAGTTTCCAAGCAATGTCTGTTGTACTTTGAAAACAGTGTCTGTTGGCTTTGGTGGGTGGAGCCAAGGGGCATGGCAGAAAGTCACTCACACCATGCAGGCCTGGCACCCATGTGGAAAGTTTTAATAAGTGGAGAAGGGAGAGGGGGGAAGAAAGAGAAAACGGGCAGGGTCCGAGGAGAGGAGAAGAAGAAAAGAGAAAGAAAAAAGGAAAGAAAAGCAAGGGAGGAGGCATGCGCTACCTCATGGCGAGAGAGGAAGGGAGGAAGGAGGGGGAGGAGTTTCCTCTTAAAGAGGACTTTGGTAAGATGACATTGTCAGGGCACGGGGTGGGTCAGGATGCTAACAATGTCAATCACTGTGTCAGTCCCAACTGTGAAACCCTGGGTGATGTCTTCCATAATTGCATCCATACAAAGTGGTGGCTCACGCACACTCATAAATGGTCACGGATTTTGACACGGTCCCCTTCAGACGGAGGCTGCTTTATAGACTAGAAATACTGAGTGGCATCAGACATCGGGACAGCAAAGGCACAGCCTTTCTGTTTCTCTGTGACCTTCGTTATGCCAGGACCTCCAGGTCACCTCCCTCTTCTGGACTTCTCATCTCCTCATAGCTTTGCCACCAGCTCATCTGATTCCACTTCATCCCTCTCCAGCTCTGGCCCACTGTAAGCCATGACCAGCCTTTAACAAGTTCCTTCCTGTATTCCCAGCAACCTCCCCAGCCTTCCTCCTTCCTCACCTGCACGCCCATGGACACGCCTGCTTAGCAGCGCTGACTTCTCTCCCATGTGCCTCTTTCTCCTGGGCATGGGGACGAGCCAAGTGTCCAGCTTTCTTCTCATCACCACGGTCTTCCTGTCTACACTCATCTTCCCGTCTACACCCTAGAGATACCTGCTTTATGCCTCTGTCTTTGCTAGACTGTATTGGTTCATTCAGGCTGCCTTCCCATTTCACAAGAATAAAAACTAATGACAAGCAAATGAAACAGGTTTCATGACCAGTCCTTACCTGTACCATTCAGCATGTACTCTGACAGACGGTTTCAACCTAATCTACTAGAGGTTTTTGTTGTTTTTTTCTTCTAATGCCAAGGACCAAACACTGGCCTTGCCCATGGTAGGCAAGTGCTCCATTGCTGAGTTAAACCCTCAGTCCTATTCAGACATCTTGTTGTTTGAGATGGTCTTGCTATGTAGCTCATGTTACTCTCAAACTTGTGATCCTCCTGTCTCAAGCCACTAAATTAATTTCTCAACTAAACCTGCCACATGAAAATCAGATGCAGGCTGTACAGAGTGAGTTTTATAGAATATTTTCAGCTCTTCACAGACGCAGGATCTACAGTTGTGGCTCAAGGATCTGAGGCATCCCAGAGCCCACTCGGGGGCATCTCAGAACAGACAGTAGTCCATGCCTGAACTGTGCTGCAAACACAAATGCTGACCAGACCCAGGCAGATGATGTCCCAGAGAAAATCGGATATGCCTAAACCCATTGGCTGAGGCTCTGACAGTGAGCCTCCATGTTGAGAAGATAGTATCAGGACTGACTGGGCCATACTGTAAGCGTGTCCCCTCCCAGTGCCTGCCACGTCTGAGGTTGCAAGCCCACTTCTAGGATCCCACAGCAGTCACTGTTCTATATCACATTAGGTGACCTAGCTGCTGCACATCTGCTCCTCCCACTGCCAGCCGCGTGATTTGCATCTGTCACCTGCCCTCCCCCACACCCTCCCACCCTCCCACTCCCGTGTCCTCGGAGTCCTCGAGTAGAAGTAATAGTCTGTGGCTGTCCATCATGCTAAGGTGGTCTTGAGTCTTGAATGTCGAAGGACAGTGTATGAAACCAAACCTGGCCATGGTTACTATTGTTAGGTTCAACTGCTAGTAGGCATGCAGATTGTTATTATCAAGTTTTATTTTGTTGAAAGAAGAAGCTAAAATCTAGTGTGTGTGTGTGTGTGTGTGTGTGTGTGTGTGTGTGTGTGTGTGTGTGTGAGAGAGAGAGAGAGAGAGAGAGAGAGAGAGAGAGAGAGAGAGAGAGAGAGAGAGAGACTTTTTTTCTGTGGCTTTTCTAATTTTGAAGCATTCACTACTTTTGAAGAACTGTGCAGGTTAAGCAAAACGGTTTGCTGCCTGCCGGCTGTACCACATCTGGACTGCTGCCTGAGATTTCCCACCAGCGTCTCCTGGGCTGTGACCTGGGTCCCCAGCTCACCTCAGCATGTTTCAGGAGGAGAAAGGACACCAGCAGCGGTGAGACAGACTGGGGGTGGGGGTGGGGTTGCAAAGGGAAGGATGTGTGTCTGGGTGGTAATTCCAGCTCCAAGTGACAGGTGTAGTGAGTTTGTTTCTGCAGGTAATTGTTTAAATCTTACTGTGGCTCTCACACATCGTCTGTTAAGTGTATCATCAAGACCTCCACTGCAAACTTGTAATGTGGGGAATATTTAGATGATTTACTAGGTGAGGTACAATTTCTGAGTCAATCAGAGTTGCATTTGATGCAATCAGTGATGCCTCTAATCTGACTGGGAGTCCATGGAATTCGAAGGTGATGCATTTGATTTGCAGGCTGATGTACCCAATTTGGAAGGTGAGTGACGGATCAAGTCTACGCCGTAGAATTCCAATTCCTCCATGCCTAGTGTTTCCCTCAGCGTGTGATGTGTGAATTTTAATAATAAGACTAGCTCTTGGGTTAGTGGCACAGGCCTCCCCCATCTGCCTGCTGTGTGGCTGCTGCAAACCCCCAGGTAGGCTTGCCTCGGGTCATCACAGGACCACAAGAGCAAAGAGGGAGCAAATCTACCTCTCCATGTACCAGTTCACACATGCATGCTCCATCATCAGCATTCTTCTGAGATCCATAGGCGTCTGCTGGTCTAAGTGCCTGGCAGTCCACAGCCAGGACACGGTGTTGAGAATCTTGTAAGTACTTCATCTGACGTTTGCTAAGGTCCCTTCTCAAGGCCAGACCAGATGACTTTTCACACCATTTGAAGGACTAATGTTCCATCTTCCTGTGGGTGGACAGAGAAGAGTTCTTTCCACTGTGCAATTTTTCAGCTCCTTCCCAGTTTTCCATGTTTGACCCCAGGTGGGATAGGAACCTCCCTTCTAGACAGGAATTGTTCAAGTGTTCTCCTTTCTGCCTGGAATGTCCATCATGGAAGCCACCCCTGCCCATGATCTCAGCCTAGACCATGGAGAGCACCATCCTCCTAGCAGAATCCCCACGCTGATGTAGTGTGAGTGGTCCTTTAGCAGAATGTCTCCCCTTCAGCTGTCTCCAGAAGCTGGCTTAGCACCTGACACATGGGAGACTTGTGAACTTGGAGGAGAAACACATAAATAACAACCACAGTAATTAGCGTGTGCAGAACTCCGGGTTTAGTCTGCTTTTTGAAGAATAAAGTTCCAAGGCTAGCCTAGGCCCTGAAGTCTAGCACTCAGGAGGCAGAGGCAGGAGGACCTCAAGTCCAAAGCCAGCCTGAGGTATGCAGCAAGAAAGGGCCACTCTCAGCAAACCAACAAACAAATAAAATTGAAAGTAAGTAGATAAAAACTCTAGTACTTTACAAGTACTATCTCTATCATCGCCAGTCCTCACTACAGGTCAAATGTGAGAAGGTTAACATCTCTGTTGACACGAGGAAACTGAGGCTAGGGGGAGAGAAACGATAGATGTAGTTTCACAGTGATAGAATTAGATTCTAGTCTAGGTTTTTCAGACCCCAAAGCCAAGCTATTAACTGTGGCATCATCATCCAGCCTCCCAGAGCCAGACAGACTAGCCCATCTGCACCCAAGAAAAGGAGGCTACTTACTATCCCTAAATTCTGAGGTGGAGGGAGAGAGAGAGAGAGAGAGAGAGAGAGAGAGAGAGAGAGAGAGAGAGAGAGAGGGAACCGATGACTTGATGCAAAACAACTAGATGGTAAACTGAGACCCAAGGGGCCATTAGAGAGAGGTTCCCTGAAGAGAAAGAAGAAGAGAAGTGGGACCTTTGGCTGAGCTAGTGTCCACCCAAGACCAGCACTGCTGGCCTCATGCCTCCCCTTAGTCAGGGAGCTGGGAGAGTGCATGAGGATGACTCGTCCTTCTGGTGAACTCTGAACTCTGTGACTGTGTCTGGTGAACTCTGAACCCAGGAACTCTGTGTTCCAAAGTGGAGCCTGGGCAGAGAGCTACAGGCAGAAGTAAAAAGGATCGCACCCCAGCTAAGAGACATGAGTCAACTCGGTATTTCTTAGGGTCTTAGGCCCACACTCAGACTGAGTCCTGGTATTCCCATGATGATGGATAGGTGGAATTCACATCGCTTGCTCCCCCTTCCCATATTTTATCCACAATTCCCCCACCCATTCCTGTTACAGACTGGAGTTTCAGAGCCCAGCACACCTTCAATGCCACACATGCTTTCATTTAGTAGAGCACCATTGGAGGATGACCTCATAGATTTAGCCCATCCCTACTCAAGCCTCCCTGAGGATTCACTCAGGGAGACCACCATGGGGAGGGCATTTGAGACAGAGATCTTCTTCATAGTGGCCCAGGCATCTCCCTAGGCCTACTGAGCCTATACCCCTGAGCCTGCCTCCTGAGGTGGTCATGGAATCAGAAGTGTTACAAGTTCTTCCCTGAAGGTTGACAATTACTGCTTGGCACGGTGTGTGGTGGGCTGGGGCCTGGGGCCACATCCTCTCAGTCTCAGATAAGACAGTCCCTCTAGTCCTCTGTTAGGCCACAATTCAGCTCGCTTCCCCCTCTGTTCTCATCCCCAACCCCACAGAAGCCCATAAATCAGGTGACCTGTCAATTCATTCTACAGGGCAGAGGCTGCCACAAGCTCTGCTCAGGGTGTGAGGGGGTCACCACACTGGACCAGAGAGGACCAGACAGACATCTCTACCTCAGAAACACAGCTTCCCTGGGTGCATGTGGTAAGCCAGATACCTCAATACTCTTGATCTTTCATTCACTTGATCCTAAATGCCAGATCACTTTCTGGGTGAGGCTTGGAGTGGTTAAGGGGCTTACCAAGATCCTACAATCCTAAGGAAATGGTTGAGGAAGAAAGGGGGCGGGGGTGGCACCCAGGGCATGCACACCCCCACCACCACCATGGTGAGTGACCAGGAAGCATGACAGGCCATTTGGATCAAGCACATCTTTGTGTCGTCCACTCTCACCACCCAGGCAGAAGCCGACTCTAGAACAAGGCTGATGATGGGCCAGGCAGCCAATTCCTTGGAGGCTCCGTAAGGACCAGCTGTCTGAGGCACTCCTGCCGCTTCTAGAGGCCACAGTGGTGGCCCAGGCTGCACACATTTTCCCAGGCTGAGGCGGCAAGTGGGGGGTCCCTCCAGTGCAGACAAAGAAATAGCTCAGCCCTGCAAATGGCTTTGAAAATGGGGCATTTGGGATTCCACTTGGCTGACACACTCTGCCCTGGCCCAGGCCTTGTCCCCCCAGAGACATCCCCCAGCCCCTGCTGGCCAGCTGTGTCTCCCTCTGCCGCCCACACCAAAGCCCTGACCACATGGAAATGGTTGCTCAGCCCAGAATTCCCCATCACACCCCTTCCCACACAGGGAGGAGCAGGAGCAGGGACAATGGCAGCAGAGACTCGGAGGGGTGACTCGCCACTGATGCGGGGTTATGGTCCACAGGCTTTACTTGGCTCCTTGGGAGCCAGGCAAGATGGTCAGAGGGGACTTTCCTGTCATTTCTGCCTCCAAAGAGAGCTCAGTTCTGAGACTGGGGGTGCTATGGCATCCACATTCTGCCCAGCAGTGTCAGGCCACCTGTGCAGAACCTGTCAAAGGTGACCAGAGAAGGCCCAGGCACCATTAAACCAGCAGACTTCCAATGGAGCACCCCTAGGCACATACACTTTCCCCAAACTGGGGCGCAGACATCATTTCAAGGACACCACTTTCTGGCCACTCTCCCTCAAACAGACCTTCCTAAAGCCAACGTGTCCTGACATATACTGGTGCTTTCTAGTTTCCCCTAAAAGAGGGTCTGACCATCTTGAATCTGACTTTTCCATTTCCCTGCATTGTAAAATCCTCAGGGCACCAAGCACAGGATTCCAAGAAAGAATCTGGCAAGATTCAAAGGAAGGAATACCTAATACAAGTGGTTCATCCTTGCAAAACCCTGTTCCTCTTCTCCTTCTGGTCTGCCTGCCTCCCTTCTGCCCACCTCCTGCCTGCCCACCTTCTGCCTGCCCACCTCCCTCATGCCCACCTCCCAGCCTGCTCACCTCGTGGGTTGCCCATCTCCTGCCTGCCCATCAGCAGACCTGCCTATCAGCATTCAAGTTGGAATGCAAATGTCTCCAGGACATCACAAGTGTGGATAACCAAACTAGAAAGAGGAAGCCCAATTTTCGTTTTTTTTAAAATAAAAGTTCTGATTTAGTAGGTTGGCTTTGTTTATTCTTGTTATATTGAGGTCTTCTCTTGAAAACACTTTTTAAAAAGGGATTTTGATGAGATGTTTCTAAAACATAGGTCTTATCAAGAACCATGTTCAACATACCAGGAATTATATGCTTTGTAAATATTTAAAGCTGTGATGAAAAATTTTTTTAAAAACAAAAACAAAACAAAGCCTTTAGATAGCCACTTACAAATGCTTGGGAGGCTGGGAGGCTATGTACTCTTTACACTCCTCAGGTAGACAGCCTGAGGAACAGTGGTCTCTTAGGCCACCCACCTTCTCCAAGGCATAGATGAGGACTGGTGATGGACTGATGGGAAAAATTCTTGAGAGGAAGAGCACCCAGTGACCCTACCATGACCCCAGGCTCCACAGCTGAACGGGAGTGGGGGGTGGGGAGGGTCCCCAGTTCCAGCCAGATGTGGGGGCTTCCCACAGGAAGAACTGACATCAGCTCTGGCCGAGTCCTACAGAAATCTGAGTCTTAATTCCACCAGCAAAGAAGTTGAGGGAGTCCATGACTGGAGCTGCTGTGAACCCCTTGCTAGGGGCACATTTTGCTGTGCTGACCTCTGTTTGGGGAAATCTGAAGGTGAGGCTGAAGGGGACAACCTGGGGAGGGGACAGAGGGATGCTGGCAGCAGAGAGATACCTCAGGTAATTCCTCTGGGCCAGGCATGCCTCAGTAGGGTGGATCTTAGCTCCCGCTAAGAGGGCTCCCTGCCAGAGGCAAAGCAACGCCAACATAATGGATGGAGGTGGGCCATAAAAAGAAAAGCAGATGAGACCATGTCAATGAGACTGTCTCCCATGCCAAGGAAAGGCACAGGAAGGGACCTTGAAGGATCCACACACGTACACAAAATGCATTCCAACAAAATGAAGCCAGCATTTCTACCTGGGAACCTATGGTCCCCATGGCCACACTGCGACCAACCAGACAGGAGGGTGGCCATTCTTCTCCTGCTCTAACTCTGAGGAGTCAGGACTGCAGTCAGTAGAAAAGAAGAAGGAAAGGAAATAGTAAAGAAGCTCCCGGTAGCTCCCTCTGTTGCTTCGAGCTCAGCTGGGACCAGTGGGACTGTGCATGCTTTGCTATTAAAATGGACTGGGCTTTTTAACAGTTTGGCACTGTGAGACAACACAGGAAAGCAGACGTTAGGAACTGTTCACGGTGCCCATGGTTGAGACGGTGAATCCTAACATATAAAGTGGCGGGGTTTGAGACAGTGACAAGCTCATGGGAGTGGGATCGGTGCCCTTCCAGATGGACCGTGCCCTTGGAGAGCTCTCTCAACCCCTTCCACCAAGTACAGGTGGAAAATGGCCTCTGTGAACCAGGAAGTGGCCCTCTCACTGCATGGACCTGAATTGCCTGCAAACTGATCTTAGCCTTCCCAGCCTCCTCCACCCCTAACCAATGAGAAATTAACTTCTGTGGTCTATAAGCCACTCAGTATATGATATTCCTTTATGACCCGAATGAACGAACACAGCGAAGGAACTCTCTGGAAGCTGAGCTGCAGTCCAAGCTGGAGGAAGACCACGTGATGGCGACGCTATGTGTGGGCAGCTCTCTTGTTTCTTTCTTCTCCTGTTTCCCACAGGGTCAGACGCACAGCAGCCAAATGGGAGCAGGCAAGGTGAGCCGCTCCTGTCGGGGTCCAGTGAAGGCACCCGCAGAAATAATGCTCTTGTGTGATGGAGGGCAACAGAGCAGCACTTGACAGTCAGCATCCGAGGGAATGATGGCATCCAGAGGTAGGGGCAGGACACCAACATCTCATACCCATTGACCAACAGTGACTAGACCAGTCTCTGGGCGGACCACAGAACGTTTCTTCTCATATTCCTGCCCTGATGATGCAGGAACCCCCAGCGTTATCAGGGGGTGTAGAAACATGTTTAGAGAGCCACGGTTTACGTGGGCAGTTCGGTTCAGTGCCAGAAGTGAGTGCCCCGTGCTATAAAAATTCTGAAGCAAGAGTGGGGTTTTGAGTGATGGCAGGCTTACGGTACTGACGAGAGGTAGAGGAAGAAGGCAGGTCGCCTGCATCCAGGGACATGTCCCCATAACATTTCAGGCTATGAAGACCCCATACCAGGTGCCTAGTGGCAAGTAGGAGCAACGAGGCATAAGCATCTAGCAGAGTCTGTGCAGCAAGCCTGGGCTTGGCCTCTACCTCTGCTTCTAAGTGGCCCTGCTCTGGGCATTCAGACAGGGACCTGGGACACACAGGCCTGCACCCTGTCAGTTCTATGGTTCTATTCTATCCCCTTTCTATTTGGCTTCAGGACCAGTGCACGTGTACGTGTACACGTGTACACACACACACACACACACACACATACACACACAATTCTCATGGCTCCCAGGAACTCCAAGTACTGAGTACTAGTGTTCCCAGCTCTGCTAAATGCTGGTCCCTGAGGCTTACACTAAGTCATCTGATTACTGCCCCCGCTCCCCCAGTTGGGTATCCTTCATGTTTCTCTGTCACAGGATGGGCAGGAAGGACAAAATTCCTGTGTGGAATTAAAGCTCTCCCCTACTGGTCTCACTGCACTATGAGAAAGAGTTGGTCCACGCCTTCACTCACTGGCCCCTTATTACCCCCCTTTCAGTAGAGTCTGCTCCTCAACCCATGCATTGTGACTTCTGCCCCTCCCCTGGGGTGGGGGGCATGACAGGCAGTGCTCACAAAGAGGCCAATGGTATTAGTCAGCTCGGTTGTCACAGCAGGCTACCACAGACTGGCGGCTCAAACAGCAGATGTTTGTTTTCTCACAGTCTGGAGCTGGATGTCTAATCAAGGTGGCAGCAGTAGGGTCAGTGTTCTGGTGACGCCTGACTTGCAGGTGGCTGCCTGCTCCCTGGTCCCTCATGATGCCTTTCCTCTGTGCACACATAGGGAGACATCTCTGTGGTATTAAAGACCTCAGCCTGAGGACCTTACTTAACACTGCCTCTGTAAGGGTTCAGTCTCATTGGGATGCTCAACTTCAGCTTCACACCATCCTCGAAGTGTCCCTCAGCCACTCCCAGTGCAAGGCCACGGTACCAATGAGTGCCGTCAAAAGTCGTCCTCGAGAAGAGCTTAACTCGTGTTCTGAGGGCTTCCATGTCCTTCCTCAGTTCTCACGGAGTCTGGGGAAGCAAATGCTCCTTCTGGCAATTTCCTCACCGTCTCCTTACTCCTCAGACACTTCCCTCAGATCTGGTCTGCAGCTCAGACCTCTTTCCAGTGCCCAGCACTGGTATCGCTTTCTCAGTTGGAACAAAATCCTGTCTCTGCTGAGACACGCTGGGCACTTCAGAGTTCATAGGTCAACAGGACATTATTAGGCCCCCGTCAGAAAATAATTCATCAGCAGTAGGTGGGAGGTGTGGCACAGAGATCCATGGCACAGAGCACATTTCCAACTACTGTTCTCTGGTCCTACATGGGGGGCAGGAATTATCTATTCACAGGCATTGCAGCAGGTGGATATGCAATGTGGGCATCTTAATACATGTGTGAAATGCAGCTGCTTCTGCTATGCTAGAACCCCCTGGTGCATTCCAAACAACTAAGACAAGAAGATGGAAGCTCAGGGCTAAAAGGGCACCAGGGGAGACTGAAAGATGCCTCCCGCCTTAAGACACTGATGGCCTATAGGGAGAGTCAGATAAGTAATTAGCCAACCTTAGTACAGTTGAAGTGCCCAGATTAAATTATGTATCATACGCTTCCGGCTCCCTAGAAGAGATACATTTATTCTGCCTGGGAAGTGGGGGCACATTAGAGAGGGGAAAACTGGGGCTCACAGGGTAGCAAGGTGGAGATGTTTGCCTGAGGTCAGTGGCACAGTTCAGCAGACATCATCGGGCTTGGGTGCTGGGCCAGTGCTCCGTCCCTCAAGGTTTGGGATACTCCATGCCCTGCCTCCTCTGCTGCTTAGCATCCAGGGAGAAGATGCTGGCAGGGTCTCCAGGGCCCTGCTCTGGGTCTCTGGAATGGAATCAGGTAGCCAATGCCTCCTGTGTGCTAAAGCCTCCTGTGCAGTGTGGCAGGAGTCAGCAAGGAGGACAAGGGTGCACCTGGACCGGTCTCCAAGCAGACAGGAAGTGATGCCTCCTGGGCTCAGGTCAGCAGCTGTTGCTTGCTTGGCATGGTTCAGACAAACAGGCAGATGTCCTCAGGGCGACCTTCCTGACTCAGAGAGTTTGGGAACTGAGGTATTCACTCCCTGGGGTGGAGGGGGGGGGGAGAAGGACAGGGCACAAGCTGCTGACTCATTTCTTCTCACTGCCTCCCTGTTCTGATTGTTAAGGCAGTGAAGAGAACTGGGAGATGAAGGCACTGTCTCGGGATGAGCTCCAGGACAGAAAGATGCTGTTCTCCATCTCCTGTCCATGTTGCCCTCCCCTTCCAGTGATGACAGCAGATGGTGAACACTGCCATGCGTCCAGGACACAGAGGTCTTTACAACAGAGTGACAAACAGCCAGGCTGCCACAGTGGAAAATTCTACATGTGATCTCACTGGACTGTAGCCAAAGACAAGCGCACGCACACACACACACACACACACACACACACACACACACACACACGACTATTAAAAGTTACCTTCATACTATGTGCATAAGGTATATACGAAAACATATGAATATCCTCTTTAGACTTGGGTCTTGATGCTATCACTGCTCATTGTATTTCTGAAAATATTCCACACTCCATAAACAAAATGAGATTTGTACCACTTTTGGTCTCAAGTATTTCAGATAAGGAATGTACATTGTATAACCCCATCCTCAAGGCTAGCATCATGGCCCTGTGATCCATGCTGTCACATGGGTCTGCATCTAAGAGGGCCCCTTCATGGCTTTCCACACATGGAACTTCCCTCTCCTATTATTCTCCATTTAGGGCAAGAACTTCTGGGCGGGCCTGCCTCCCAAACCCTCGTGATGTGGCCTGTGTTCCGTTGCCAGCAAGCCAAGAGAATTCAGGCCATCATGTTGGATTCTCCCTGTCCCATCACAGAAGCTCTCTGAGTGACTCTGATCATGACATCTGTTTTTAGCAATAGCCCAAAGACCAGGAACAAGTCTGTCAGGAACCTAGCCTGTGCTCGGTTTTCAGGGAACAGTCACCACCAGGAAAACATGGCATTGATTCTAAGTCTTTCCTTCTTCAGTCCCTCACTGCCCCTCATACTTCCTCCTGGTGGGGACAGAAATAACTTGGGAACGTGAACTGAAGGGTAAGCTGCCGTCCCCCCAGCCCTTGGCAGGGTCGTGTGGTAAGTTCTTCGCCAGAATGCTCAGCCTGTTACTTCATGCACTAGTCACAGAGGTGGGAAGCTCTGGGGGCTGCCAGAATTAAGCCGAGACCGTGCAAAACAAGCGTTAGCCATCTAGTGTATTACTGGTGCCAGAAAAGTGTGCTGTTGTTGCTTACAGATCCTCTGCTCTTGTCACAGACTAAAGAAATCCCTGCCTTTGTTCTGAATTCCGCTAACACCCTCTTGCTCCTACCATGGACCTGAAGGATCACAGCCACCTGGGAACTCATTAGGAAAGCACACCCTGTCCTTGCCCCAGAGCCACGGACTCTGGGACTGCACTTCACCAATGCTCCCACGTGACTCACAGGGGCATTAATGTCTGAGACCCTTTACAACTGCTAGTGCACACGACTGACCTCTGGCTCTGACCTGTCACTTCCTAATCCCAGTCAGGATGATTCTGTCAAAAGCACAGCCAAGCCCATCATGATAGATTTATCCAGAGTCCACTTCCTGTCTTGAAGGCTTACCATTTGACCAGGGTAGACTAGGTAAGGAACATGAGCGATGTGAAGGACATATTGAAGTGGGGAATGGGAGAGCATTGGGGAAGGAGTCCTAGCAAGAGGTCAGGGGTCAAAGCAGACGTGAAGCGTGCCTGCACAACGTACTTACAGCTAAGCTTTGTCAACCTGGCCACCATACAGATAGTGCAGGTGAGAAGGGAGAGGGAGAAGGGACAACCCTAGGTTTCTATTTTGGAGTAATGGACTGGCACTGCTCTATAAAAGCAAGGTAGGGCAGAAGGAGGAGGAAGAGAAGAAGATCAAGGAAAATAAAGTGTGCCTTCTATTTGGGGTTTCTATTTCAATGGAAGATCAATTAAAGGTTTTTAATAAGAAGAGTGAGGTTCTTGTGGCATTTAATTCACATCTCTTTGTGGAACTTACTACTCTGTGGAGTGCTGAGGGGCTCTGGAGTTAAAATGCCATGGCTTCGAATCTGAGCTCCCCTGTTTAGCAGCTGGGTACAAGTTGATCGGCTTCTGGGGCCTCCACTGGAATATCTTCACACTTGTCTGTCTCCACTGGAATATCTGCACACTTGCCCATCTCCACTGGAATATCTGCACACTTGCCTGTCTCTATTGGAATATCTATCTGCACATTTGCCTGTCTCTATTGGAATATCTGCACACTTGCCCATCTCCACTGGAATATCTGCACACTTGCCCATCTCCACTGGAATATCTGTACACTTGTCCGTCTCCACTGGAATATCTGCATACTTGTCCGTCTCCACTGGAATATCTGCACACTTGCCCGTCTCCACTGGAATATTTGCACACTTGTCTGTCTCCACTGGAATATCTGCACACTTGCCCGTCTCCACTGGAATATCTGCACACCTGCCGGTCTCCATTGGAATATCTGCACACTTGTCCATCTCCACTGGAATGTCTGCACAGTTGCCCGTCTCTATTGGAATATCTGCACACTTGCCCATCTCAGAAGGCTGCAGTCAGGTTTAAGTGAATGGACACACAATGAACTCTCCACAAACATGTCTAGTGTGTGTAAACATCCAATAAATAGAGGGCATCATGACAACTGCCTGTTTGTCTCCCTCTCCAATGAAATGGTGAGGTCCTCAGGGACAGGGGCAACTGCAGGAAAGCCTTTGTGTCGACTAGCACAGAGAAGATACATGATATGGACCAAAGAGACATAACAGATGTGGTTCATTAGGGGAGGCCCAGGGGGCCAGCATGGTATCAGATGAATACAGATGTTGTGGTCCTTTACAGATGTCCTTCCCTTCCCTGCTGTCTTTTTCCTAATCACAGCTTACAGCTTCTAGGTAATGAGAATCTGTGTCCATTCTTCTTGTAGTCTAAGCTCATCTACAGACTACTCTACCAACTGAACCTGCCTCTCAGGAAAACCTGCCTCCTTCAGAGGGTGATACTGCCCCTCTGTGCCCGAGGAAAGGCCACCTCTGAAGATTTGGCCATTCGTTTGACCAAGATTATCTGTGTGACCACAGCAGCATGAAAATCACTTCTGTCTCCAGAGGTTAGGCACCAAGCTGAGTTTCGGTAAAGCCAAGCCAACGCTAGCTCTGGAGCACTAGCCTATCAGGGAGGAGGCCTGGGAGGCAGCAGATTGTGACAGTGTGCGTGTGAGACAACAGACGTCAACAGAGGGTGTTGAGAAGAGATGGAACACCCTCAGGTCCCGTGTACCCACCCAGCTGGGACTCAGCTTAGGATCAACAGGTCTGAGGGCATTGACGTAGGGCTCAGACACGCAAAAAGGAGCTGAGAATCAGGCACAAGTCTCAGTCAGGTGGTGACTCAGGTTGATTCCATAGACTTGGGGCCCGAGCTACAGATTGGGTATTCCCCATCATCCCCCTAACTTTGCCTTTTGATGAACCGATAGACCAAAAAGCACCCAAGCACAGCTTATTGAACAAATGAGCCCAGTGAGGTTACCTGCAGGAGCATGGGTGACTCCTGGGAGCTGCATCGCTGAAAAGTCCTGATCCAGTACAGGCGACTCATAGGCAGCTATACTCTCCAGAAGTCCCCCTCCCAGTCACACATCTCCTGTAACACCCCAAGACCACGTGTAGCTGGAGCAGGAAAGAGAATGCTAAACACTTTGTTCACCACAGGCCTCACTATCTCAGTGCTGTCCTGCTTACCTCCTGGCCAGCTGAAGGCCAGAGTCACAAGTCACTCAGCTCTCTGCTCACAATGGTCATGTCAAGGCCCAACGGCACAGCCATACTACATGTCTCAATAAGGCACCTCCCTCACTCATCTTAGCACCAGCAGCCAGGGTCATCTGCTGGAGTGGAGGCTTTAGGCACATCTGGACAGGTGCAGGCTAATGGAAATGCCAGCATCAAGTGCACTTTTCTTGAGGCAGTTGGATTTATTTATGACTTCTTCAAGGACGCGCTGGAGAACAAGAGGTGAGTTGAGGCACTTTTCCAAGAACCTCGGTCTGCAGTCGCAGATGCATGGCTAAAAGGGGTTCATAGTCTGCTGGTTCATGGTGTGGCACCCACTGATGGACAGTCCTTCCGTATCTTTTGCACAGATGGAGCTACTGAGCTGTGATTTCCTGTTTGTGTGCTAGGTATGTGTCCATGGGTCACAAGTCTAGGTGACAGAGACAAGCCGTCCTGTAAAACGATTTTATATAAACGTGCCAGGTACCTGGGCACATGGTTTATGCACCACCAGGCACCAATTGTCAGTCAAGAGTGCCATGTGGGGCACAATTGTTTGCCCATTCAGGCACTCTACAGAGGCTGGTGGGATGCCCGAGCAGCTGTTGAGTGTTAGAGATCGAAAGTGTTCAAGGGAGGTCCAACTCCTTCCTGCGTAATGAGCTTGTAAGTTTATGTGTATGTACAAGTATATGTAAGTACACATGTATGTGTGGATATGTATACATTCGTATGTACACACATGTATGCATTTTGTGCTTGCTGCGTTTCCTTTGTAGTTCAGAGTCACTTCAGGGAAGAGCAATACTTCTTAATTTGGAGGAATTTTGCTTTTAGTAAACACCAATATGGAATTTCAAAACTGCCCTAGGAGTTTCCCATCACACCCAACCCCCAACCAGTGTCAAGCTTCCAATCCATTTGGGGGGAGTTGTTTTGTTAATTAATGTAAGGGGCTTCCTGGAGTAGTATATAAGAAGACAACATCCCTGTACAGCGCTCCATTCCTTCTGTTTTCAGTCCTACAGAGTGCAGGTGGGTTTTGGAATGTTCCACCAGACCTTCAGGCCACACTGGGGCTCCGGACACTTGGAAGGAAAGGAAACCACTGGGCTTTAAAAGAAGAATTTAAACAAGGGAATTTCAACCCACACTAAAGAGTCCCACATGTTCTGAATGTCCACAACATTCTGCTGTTTTAAACATTTTCCTCTTATTATAAAAGCCATACACGCTCTTTGAATATCATTTAGAATATAAAGACAAAATAATCACTTTTCTACAATCCAGGGAGAACCCTTATCATTTTCTCCCCCTGTGCTGGGAATTGAATCCCAGACCTCAGGCATTCTGGGTAAATTCTCTGCCCCTGAACTATGTACCCAGTCCTCTTTTCTTTAGAAGAAGAGCTTCACTAAGTTGCCCAGGCTGACCTTGAACTTGGAATTCTCTGCCTCAGACCTCCTGAGGAGCTGGACCATCTATACCATCAACCCATGACCAGCTCATTTTGGGATATACCTTTATATCTTTTACTATCGTGATAAACTTAAACCATAGCACCCTGCCTACATTAAATATTTTTATATTATTACATCTTGAGCATAAATGTAGGTCATTGATAGGGAAGAGACATTTGTTTGACCAACCTACTACTGTCACAGCCTTTTGCTACACAGACTTTCTGGCTTTTTCCAATAAGGAGTCACAAGTACTAGTTCAAATACTTCTTTTTCTGCTCAGCTAGTTGACATTCAGTTTCTGTTGCTTTCAGCTATGTCCTGGTGGACACACCCAGTCCAGTTGTTCGCAGCTGTCACCATTTAAGAGAGTGGCACAATTTTGGGAGTTACCCAATTAGTTCCTTGTCACTAGTCTTAAGAAGCAGGATTCCCAGATCACAGGCTTCACTAGTGTGGGGTGTAGCTCGGAGGAGCATGCCACCTTGTACAGGAGCTTCCATGTTGCTGTGAGGAGGACCCAGACGGAGTGCTGGCTGTGAAGCGTGGAACTTTACATACAGTATTTCCAGTATCACTGCCCCTTCCCCCTCAAGGGCAACTGTCACATGGATGAGAAAAACATATCAGTAAGCTGGGCCTCTTGTCCTCAGTCACAGAACTGAGAAATTGCAAAACTCCTTGAGACTTAGCTGGACACTCTGCTTCTCTGTCCCTCCCAATACAATCATTGTACTCTTCCTCTCCAGACTCATGATGAGCCATGTCACAGGCTCCTACTGAGTTCATCCCAGGAACACATGAGCAAGAGTTAGGAGAAAACAGAAGTGTGAGGACAGTATTGATTTCTCATTCTTTTCCCTGGAAGGCCATTCTGCTTGGCTGAGTGAGTCTACCAAAGGTCAACCTTATTCTCATCTAGATTGGAGAGTTTCTTCTTCCCTCAACTTGCCTTCTTCAAGTCTTAGGACAGCAAAGGCCCCATAAAACACTGCCCTTCATGGGGTTTCTATGGTCCCTTCCCTATGCTACTGCCTCCATCTTTCTTCTATTGATATCCTCACAATAGTGTGACTCTGCCTAGAGCCGATGCACATAGTTCCCTATCACTCTATATTGTACACCCGTGTATACCTTGCACACACCAATTCCAGTGGAGTGTGCTTTGAAGAGCACTGGGATGAGATTCAAGCTATGTTCTCTGAGGTGGCCTCAGCCCTCTTGAATTTAGTTTCCTCCATCTGAAAAGTGAGGTGCTAGACTAGAAGTTGTCAAACTCATGTACCCCAGGAGAAAGGACAGACAAATGCATGCCAGCAGATACAACATTTACATGTATACCAAGACTCATCTGTAAGCCAGTGTGTGCATTATCTGTGATGGAGAAAACGGAGCCTCTTTGGAAGCAGAGTTGGGGACCTTTTATTCCTATGGATTTAGAACCTTTGCTGTTTGTACTTGTCCAGATTTGGATGGCAAAACAGTCTATCCTCTGTGGAAATTATGACTTATTTTTCCAGCTGGTCTGCCAGTTGCCAAGAAATGTCATCTGAATATCATTATTTAATCAAAGATTAGTCCATGCCTGTGACATAGGCTGCAACTATTATCTTCTTTGATTCTTTACACAAGCACACATTTTCTGCAAAGAGTAGACCTGTATTTGTACAGACCAGCGGTGTCTCTTCCTTTACAAATGGCCCCAAATCAAGTCTACTGACCCAGAGCTGGTGGGGCCTTTTGTGTATCTTCGCGTACATGAATGTGTGCTAGGGTGTACATGTGAGTAGGAGGCCCTAGATGTGAGTGTGTAGAATTTTCACGTGTGCCGTGCTGAGGACCAGACTTAGGGCTTCATGCACGCTAGGCAAGGGTTCTACCACTGAGCCACACACCAAGCTGTCAGCCACCTCTGAAGCCATTTCTTGAAAAATTTCACAGAGAGGCCTTTCCTTAATCCCTGAGCCTGTCGGCATGGCCTCTTATTTTAACAGCTGATTTTTAGTATTGTATTGTTTTTCAGATTACAGCACATTTGAAACAAAATTCAACCAAGCCTCTGGGAGGCAGAAGGATGGACAGGACAGTGTTCACAGTCACACAGCAGACCTCTTGGTCAAAGCAAGGGAGAAGAGGGCAGAGGGGTATGAGCTCAAGCTGGGAATGTTGGCCTGGGTGATGGGAAAGTCTACAGTAGAGGACTGTAGACTGCTCCCACAAAGTCCAGAACATCTCCAACCTTTCTCAAGCTAGCTTCCCTTACTGCTGTCAGCACTTTCCAGAACATCTGTCCGTAGCCTTTGTTAGGCAGTTCAGGTGACAAGTATTTCAGGCTGATTCTAGTGAATCAGGGTCCCTGTTATCCTCTGAACAGGGCTCATTACAAGGCCAAGGCTTGCTCCCTCGTTCTTGAAGTTTCTTTGGACCCTTTCATATTTTTCAGCCTCTTCATTTCTGTCTGCTCCAAGGGACAAGCTATAGCCAAGCATCTAGAACCATCACAACAGGTCTAAATGGTTGTCAGGAAAGAGAAGCACAGCAAACAAGAACTTGAGCCTGGGGGATGGAGAGGTGGCTAAGTGGTTAAGGGCACTGGCTGCTCTTGCAGAAGATCTGAGTTCAGTTCCCAGCATGCCCATGGTGGCTCACAGCCACCTGTAACTCCAGTTCAAGGGGAGCTAATGCCCTCTTCTGACCATCAGGGACACCAAGCTTGCACATGATTCACAGACATACATGCAGGCAAAACATCCATACGCATAACATGAAATAAATAAAATAAACAAAAACCTTTGGGACTCTTTGTCACTTGATTCTTCTCAGACATAGATGAGGCAAGAGAAGTTGCTGGCTTTTTTGTTTAAAAGACAATAATAATGGAGAACCTGGGCTTCCTAAGTAGAAATTTTCAGTTAATTAATTAATTTGCTTATATTATTTATTTTCCTCTTTTCAAAGCCAGCCCATGGACGTGTCAACTCAAGAGCAAAGGAAATCTTAACAATTGTCAACGGGATCTTCATGCCAGGGCCCCTACACTTCACTGGCTATCTGGAATGTCATAGGCATATAGGCACACTTTAAAAAAAAAAAAATGAATGAGTGCCTGAGTGCCTGAGTGTGCAGATGGAGGAAGAGGGTTCCCAGAGTAAATCCTGAAAATAATCTTTGGTAAGAGGGGAGGGGAAGCAGCCTGACACTTGCATTTGTTATAGCATAAAAGATATCAAATTGCTGGCCTTTCTAAGAGACCCGGTCTTTAAATCAAGCTGGAACGTCTTCTCGAGCTCCTCTGGGTAGATAGACGAAGGCTGGCTGTGGAGGAGGGCTGCATGATGACAATCAGACCTCCATCCCCATCTGAGCTCCATGGCCGTTCCTGTCACTTTCTCACGCTGCTGTGCCCACCTCTGCCTGGCACCCCCCAGGGAACGGGAAGATGGCTAGATGAAGAGGGTGACCAGAAGCCCAACCATACATTTTTCAAGGTCCAGTTGCTAAGTGCAGAGTGACTCATAGGAACTTCAGACAAGAATGGCAATAGGAAAGAAATTGGACAGACCAGGGGAGGGGCTGAGCGAAGGCGAGGGGGACTCCAGGTTGGGAGAGAATAGGAAACATGTTTGTAAGAACTCCAGGATTTTGGGGGGCTGTTGCAAAGGACTCTTTCATAAGACCCATTATACTTCTGGGGTTTACATCACTATTTGATCTGAGCCCCAACAGGATGGCTACATCTGCTACTAAGCTGTGTTGTAAATGTCTTTAATTTTTATATTTCATCTGAAGGGAGTTGTTAAAGCAAGTTTACAGGGTGATGGCTCTTTGAATAAAAGCCATCAATACTGGAGCCGAGCTCTGTATGACACTTAATTTTCGCTCTAATAAGCCCTCCTAAAACATTACAAGATTTAGAGCCTTTCTTTCCCTTCCCTTTTCTCCTTCCCTTTAACTTCCCTTCCCGCCTTGCAGTTTTCTCCGCTAGCCATCTTCTGAGGCCCCTTTCTTGCCTTCCTTAAAGGACAGATTGGAAGAGGGCTTTTCTGCCCACATGCCATCACTTCCCCCTTCACCGCCAGCCAGATGTGCTCTTGACTTCTGAACAGGAGAAACGTTTCTTTGAAGTTTTTCAAAGACTTTGCTTTTATTTAGAATTTTTTCTCCTTTCTCTCTTCCTCATATTTAACTGGTTGGGAAGCCCCAGGAGGGGTTTTCGCCTGGGCCTCTTTTCTTTTCCTGGGGCATAAAAGGAACGGGATCAGAGGCGCTCTGTTCCCAGAGAGCCTTCTTGTTTCTGCCCTCAACGACTCCAAGTATTTTCTGTCGGAGCTGCTGTCCCCAGGAGCAAAGGGAAGATGGCTTTGGATTTGCCCTAGAAGCACAACTATTAAATGAACAGAATGGTTCTGATGGGAGTGGGGTCTGGAAAGCAACCTACCCCTTCTCCGAATATCTATCTTATTCTCTTGTCTGGGCAAAAGGAAGCTCCCTCTTTCCTCTCTATGTGCCAGACATGGTTTCTCAATGGCTGTGAAATTTTGTTCAAACAAAGACCAGTAATGGGAATTTCGGGGCACATCAGAAAACAAAAACCAAACAAAAACTCCCAACAGATCAGCACCCTACCATTAGACCAGAAGTCCCCCCAAAGCTGGAGTATCACAGTCGTCATCTCTGTCTCCCAGAGCATCCAGCTGGCGAACCTCTTGGTTTGCTTTGGCTCAGGCGCGGGTTTAAAGGCGGGCTGGGAACGTTAACACTGTGGGAGGCAGCAGTGACGATGGCGGGCTTGTTTGGAGAGCAAGTTAGTCTTCTGCATGATGTGTGAGCATGGAGGGTTTGGAGTATCGAGTCCAAATCAAAGTCCAGCTCCCCAGCTGACCATAAATTCCCAAAGGACAGCATCCCACTGACACGTTCTCAGGCCCCAGTGAAGTGCCAGGGACTCGAGGGCATCCGGCAGGAAATACCTGCTGCCTGCATGCATGCTTCTTTTTGACAACGGCCATGACACTTTTGAAGGGAAGTGTGTTCGGTTCCGAAACACCGATTTTTGTTTTAGTGAGTTTTTAGAGAAAATAGTAATTACGGGTTCTCTGAAGATTTATTACTCTATGAAAATATTTGTATTTCCTAAAAACCTCTGAGGTTGCTGAGGAAGCAAAGTGGGTTTAGATTTGGAGATTTTTGTTTTTGTTTTATATAAAAATGTATTGATTAAAACCCAAGAGTGTGTGTGAGTGCTGGATTTCATTTATCTAATGTGAAATATGTTCACTCCTATGTCCTAATTCAAGCATTCATTTGACTGACTTCTAAAGATTGAAACGTATAGAATTAATCCAGTTGGAGTACACCATCAGGCCCAGGCCTGAATCAGAATAGCATGCTGCAGATAATGGGGAGGGTTACAGGGATTGTGTCTAGGTCCAATCCCTTCCTCTTAATCAGTTTGCGCTCATAATCAACCCCGGAATGTGCCTTTTCCACTCCTGACTCAGGATTAAACCCTGAAATTGTCTTTATCTAGCTAAGGAAAGAGCTCACCAAACATTCCACGTCCCCTACTTTTCCCAGCTTCCCTGGTATTTATATCAGGACTCTGTTGTGATTCAGACCAACAGACTATGAATGGGGTCGAACACTTCTGTGCTGTCAGAGTCTTCCAGCCTCCTCCAATCCTCTCTTTTCTTTAGCTCCACATACATTTTAAGGTGCAAGGAAGAAGAAAATACCAGTTTCACTCAAGCTGAGATGCCAAATGGCTGTGTGGATTGGAGCCTCCTGCCAACCGTCCTGGATATAAGATGTGAGTGAGTAAGCTTCTATGACAAACACTGATATTCAAGATTGACTTGTCATTGCCGTACAGCCCTGCTCATCCTTGTTAATCCACCCTTGCCTGTCAGGCAAACCAGAAGAGACTCATCTGTCCCCAGCCATGTCTTCTGCCAAGATTCCCGTTCACAGCCCAGCCTCTCACCGGGTGGCTGTAGGAGCTCTTCCACATCTAGGCCCCCGGCTTGTCTCACTCTGGTTCTTCCTGTCAATTTCAGACTCTACAGCCTCCTGCTTCAACACCCTCACTGTCTCTGCTTAAACTGCTTCTCTGTTGCCTACACGACAAAATATAAGCACAAATGCCAGAGGCACAGAACTCTCCCTGATGAAAACTTAATCTGGTCTTCCCAACTTCCTTCCCCAGGTCTCCTCAGTCCCAGCTAAGCTCAGTAGTCCTGAGTCTGTCACACCCTCTCCTCTATCCATGGCTAAGTTTCCTCTCAGAAGGTCTCACTTCCCACCCCACATCCCAACTGTTTCTAACCCACAAAGGCTCCAGGACCAAGTCACCCATGACGCTCTCTCCCTGCGGCTCCATGGAGGCGATGTAGCACACAGCTGACCCCCTCACACCCTGGTCCTTTCTGCAGCAGTTAGCCCTATCTTCTTATGCTCCACCAAGTCTAGAAACTCCTTACATCAACATCCTCACCTAATTCAGAAACTAGCCCAGTACCCACACACAGTACATCAGAAACTAGCCCAGTACCCACACACAGTACTCTCCAATGTTCTACTGAAAGAATACATAAACAATGAGACAGTATCTCAGAAGCTTGGTAGGACTGACCGTTAGTGTTCCATTGTGTGGCCCACTGAGTGCTTAAAACCATTATGCTGAGAGTATGGTTTAAAAAGCATCTCCAAGGTGTTTGCTCAACTCCAGCACTGGGGGTTCCGATTCTACAGCTCTAGAGTGGGTGTTGGGATTGCACATTTTAACAGGAACACAAGGGGATTCTGATCCAAGAGATCTGCAGGCCACATTGAGAAACACTGAGGCCTATGCATACTGAGTACGTGTTTGTGAGTGCTCTCAGTGTGTGGATGAAATGGGCCAGTTTGCGTCGCTGGTGTGCAATGCTTTACGTTTTATCTCACTTGTCAACACCAATACATCGGTAGGGGCTGTCTGGAGGACCGTTTTAAGTAGGTCTCTGGGGCCACATCTGGACTACACAGGAAAATGTCCTGTGATTGATTGATGATGTCTGCCACAGGACCGAGAGGAGAGTGGTGGCCTGGGTGCCAGGTGCCTGCCGGCATAGCCAGTCCGCTATTCAGCAGACACAGAACCAGTACTTGGGAATGAAGATCAAAGGATCATTTGAGACTTCATCCAGCCCACAACCAGAATGGCTTCACTGTGGACTTCCTCAGGTGACTTGGCAGCAAGAGAAAATAAAATCAAGATGTGGCGTGAAAGGCACGGTGGAGAAAGGAGCCGCGGCGTCGCCGTAGCGAGCATTTGCTGTTTGTGTCCACGGCCTCCACTTCCTCCTTCAACGGCACCTTGATTTTTCCTTTCCTGGAATTTGCTCCTCTCTGTCTCCTTCTAGTCTCATTCCAGGGGTGCCCCACCACCACCTTCAATCCCACGGTGGGCCCCAAGTACTTCCGTCAAGAGGCGTGTCCTGTGTTCCCGGATGCTCACCTTGAATGTGAAGTCTGACACGGTCATTGTGTTATCACCAGAGAAGGGGATGCAGCTGCCAAGGGGAATCTCTGAGCAGGATGGGGATTCCATCAACCCTGCAAAAGCGAGCTAGTGAGATGGGAAGAAGCCGGACACGGGACGGCATCGGAGCCACAGGTCAGGTCTGACCTGACAGCTATCCCCCGCCCAGATTCTTGGATAGGTGAAACAACGCACTTCCTTCATTGTCTAACAGATTTCTTCCGTCATTTGTTTTTCAGCAGCTGCTCTCAGCTCTGTGATGGGGAAATGGGACTCAGTGGTGTTTGATTCTAGTACAATCCAGATACAGCAATGGCTCTGACTAGTCGGCCTGAGTCAGTGTGTGTCTCAGACCTCAGTCCTCAGCATCTGCACCTCCCGAGGGAGGGCACCAAGCACTTATACCTGTAGTTGGTTGTTTTTCACTCCTTTGGCTCTTTGCTCTTTGGGGGCCACCACCCAGCTCCCAAATAAATCACACGGAGGCTATTTTTTAAATGCCCGGCCTTAGCTTGGCTTATTTCTAGCCAGCTTTTCTTAAATTATCCCGTCTACCTCTGGGCTTTTGTCTTTATCCTATACACCTTTCTTTCCTTCTTACTCCATGGCTTGCTGTGTAGCTGGGTGGCTGGCCCCTGGAGTCCTCCTCGCCTTCTCCTTTTCATGCTCCTTGCTGTTTCTTTTCTCCTTCTATATATGCTCTCTGCCTGCCAGCCCTGCCTATCCTTTCTCCTGACTAGCTATTGGCCGTTTTCAGCTCTTTATTAGACCAATCAGATATTTTAGACAGACAAAGTTACACAGCTTCACAGAGTTAAACAAATGCAACAGAAGAGAATGCAACACATCTCTGCATCATTAAACAAATCTTCCACAGCATAAACAAATGTAACCGTCTTAAAATAATATTTTGCAACAGATGACTCAGCTTTAATTGCTATACTGCTGAAGGCCTTTGGAAGTGCCACTTGCCTAATGTCAGAGTTCTGAGTCTTTTGAACTTCGAAGCATGTCACTACACAAATAAAAATTAAAAAAATGAATAGCCAACAAATCATGCTGAACAAGAGTTGTTGGTTCACACATCAGCACCTAGATCGATGATTCCTTCTGTGTGATTGAATTTCTATTTTTTTGCACATTCCATTATTTTAATTATGAAAATATTTTATGAGCCACTACTTTTCTATAGCAACAGCTAAAAAGGGAGACTTCAACACTATTTATCCCTACCCTTGGCAGTGTGGACGTCATTCAGAAAAGTCTGAATGAATAACCACCCTGCAACGTAAGGACACCAGCCTCTGCGTGGTTTGTTTCTCCTTTTTCTTCCCTCCATCTGTTATCATTTCTCTTCTAGATTAAATGTAAAATAGACAAGAATGAGACTGTCTGCAAGCTGGAAAAGTAATCACTGGAAAAAATGACACTCAGATAGATCACTTAGTGTTATGTAAAATTTAGAAGGGGGTATTATTTTTCAAGACATTACCTCTGTTCAAATAGGTCAAATACAATACTGTGTCCAGCTTTGAGGAATGGCGCTCTTCCTCTTCCTCACTGTTAGTCCCTTCAGTAGCAACACTTGTCATTTTACTTCTTCTACTCTACTCTCTCTCTCTCTCTCTCTCTCTCTCTCTCTCTCTCTCTCTTTCTCTGTGTGTGTGTGTGTGTGCGTGTGTGTTTCTGTCTTTTTTCTCCATCTCTGTATATCTCTCTCTCTCTGTGTGCGTGTGTGTGTGTGTGTGCGTGTGTGTGTGTGTGTGTGTGTGTGTGTGTGTGTGTGTGTGTGTGTAGACCAGGGTAGGGGGGTAATAATAGAGTCTGTCTAAGAAGGAAGCCTTCCACATTGTCTTCTCAAAATGCTATTGTCAATTTCCTCAGTTTGGAAAAATATTGTCAAAACTTGGAAAGAGAAACAACCACCAAACCTAGAGCACCTTCCAGTCTCCTCTGAAAATCAGCAGGGGTCTGCAGGCCAGCCCCTGCTCTTTTCTTCTCCCCACCAAAATTATGCCGTCTGGTTTCCTACCTTATGAAATACCATCGATCCACTCCGAGGAGAGTGGGTTGTAAATTAATGCATGCGTCGTCGTCTCCCATCGGATGGTTGAAGCTGGAAAGCCACAGCTTTTAGGATGTTAAATATTTATAGTCATTGTTTCAACCAAAATAAGGGCTTGCACAGAGAACAGGATGCAGGCTGCAGTGGAGAAGCTTGCCTCTTGTGCTGTGTCTTTCGAGAGACTTCTGAATAACAGTGTCCATGAAGACCTACGCTGCAGATATAGAAGCTAACAAAAGTTCCCCAGAAGATACATGAAGGAGACCAGCAGTCACCTAGAAGAGCGTTCTGCACATCCTGGAAATGAAGGGTTCGTTTAGATTATCCAGTTTTTCACTCCAATTCTGGCAGACTTGTTCATCCTCTCAATCCTACCCCCAACTGTGGAGAAAGACTGTGCTCCTCAAATACTCATATGATGGTCATCACTGTGGATCAGTGTTGCAGACAGTGATTGTCTTACCATTGTTACTGCTGGAACTTTGGATGCCTGAGGTGAAACATCTGAGATTTGTTGTTAAGGAAAAACCTCCCAGCAATTACAGATCTGTGAAAGCTTCCAGGTAGTTTGTGAACATAGAATAGTATTTTAGAGGATAAAGCTGAATTCTCATTTGGATAAAATAACCACAGGGAAGTGTATTTACCTCCCAGTCTTGCAAAGGAATGCAAGGTAACAGTTTTCGTAGTCAAAAATGGTAGGAAGCAAATCACACTGACAATATAACTTGTAATTAAGAGTTGGTAGGGAAGATTTGAATCCCTGCAAAGGGACTTGATATCAAGCATGTCTCTAAGAGATCAGCTGGGCCTAGGAGGAATACTACACTCTCTGCCAGACAAGACAGGACAGTTTTTGAGCATCCAAACTTCTGAGTTAGAGATCAAGTAATTGCTTATATCTTCACCTTAGTCTCTAAAAAGTTTAAACTGGCTTACAAAGATGTTAGGTTAAATAAATTTTGCATATGTTTAAATTTGAAGGCAAAGGAAAAATAAGGTGGACAGAGTTTGATAGAGAGAAATAGATTAATTTACTGAACACCTGCCATTAAAGATTCCAGGTTAGCCTATGGAGGAGGGAGGATTATGGGCTTGGCTTTGAGCTTCCTAGAGGACGCTGTGAAAAAAAAAAACATAGAAGGTCATGGTATCTAATGTCGTCTGTAAATCTAAAACAAAAATAAATATTCTGTTTGGGGAAGGAACACAGCAATTCCTGATGCTATGGCCAATAATACATTTCTCCTGAGGGTCCTTGTAGGTAACGAACTCCATCTTCTGAGGCATCCCTGACCAGATTGATGAGTTTCATAGTTTGCCTCCTGTGAGCCGAAGAGGCCACAAGAGTCACGGGGCTTCCTGGGAAGTTTTCAAAGTCTATTTAAGGTTAGGACAGTAAAGTCAGACTCACTCCTTCCATGCACCAGGGCTCACACACTGAACTCCTCTGCAAAGTGCAAATGCTAGGCCGACAGAGCTTGATTAAAATATTGTGAAGGGCAGGCATTTCTGAAGAACGGACATGTACTGCTTTTCAGAGTCTACCTTCCAAGGAGACTGCCCTGGATTTGTTGTGACCCATCATCTCAGAGTTGATGAACCCGTTAAATTTTCAAGACTCCAGTGACGATTGCTTTGTCTTCAGCTGTATGTCTAAGATCCTTTCCTTTTTATACCATGACAAAGCTTTTCTGAGAGTAAATATGACGGTTTGAAATACCTCCGATACTGCCAGAACCCTTCCCTGCTCTTGAGACATCTGTTTGTCTTTCTAAGGATGTTGTTCATCCTTCTTCAAGTCCCCTTTTATAGTTGGAATGTAAAAACAAACAAACAAACAAGCAAACAAAAAACCAGCCCCTGGATCACAGCTGATTGATCTAGGGTGATACACGTCCCAACCTGGGCCTATCAGAACTCTTACTGGGAGTTTTCAAATAGAGCTGGAGAAAGAGTTTCTGTTTCTCCTTGGTGCCAGTATTGCCATACGGGGGCCTGGGGACTCTGGCTGGGTCTTCAGCCATGTGGCAGCATAGGCAGAGCAGCGGTCTAGATTGAGGCAAACAGGGGAGAAAGAAGTAGCCAGCAGCGTCATGGCCCCTGGTCCAAAGGCCTTGCTCTAAGCATTGCTAATTCTGCATTACCAGTTCAACAGGACTTTATGTTACTCACAAGCAGGAGTCTCAGGTAGTACACACTTCTACCCTCCCCTCAGACTGGTCACATACAGTTCTCCAAGTCTGCAAACTCAAGAAAATCTACAGCCCTGGTAAACTCCTGCGTGTTTCCCAGAAGGAGCCTGTTTGATTGGCAGTTCATGCGACTGCTGATTCTCAAAAGTGTACAAATACCAGGATGAAGAAAGGGGCAAATTCCAGGATTGTGAGTGTCAGCCAGGGTCTTGCATGAGCTCCAACCATTGCCAGCCACAGGCTGACATGGAGTCCAGCTTTACTATGTCACACAATGCAATCGCAGGCCTCCCTGAGCTTGGCATTTCCAGTAAGTGTTTAATCAGGGCTGTTTGGCAGTTTGTGTGATTTAGATGTAGCTATATCAGAAAGAAGAGTCCAAAAGTGTTTTCAGAGTCATTGTATGTTGGGCCGTCTCCCCTCAAAGATCAGATGTCCCCAACATTCAGCTTCACATTCAAAATGGAAGACCAGACCTTTGCATTATATAATGTAAAGTGGTTTTGAATATGAGAAATCAAGCTTTAAGAACCTCATCTGTAATCCTGAAAAGCATATGCTTAGCTTGTATAAATAGGAGCTAGATCTTTATCATAGCCCAACCATACACCGTTGATCCTCCAGTGTTTTAACACCCTGGTAATGGATAGCGACTGGTGTGACAGGATTCTGCTGTTGGCAGCCCCTGTCTTTCTCAGTGGTAGATAAAATGATAGAATTGCTCACAAACAAGAGTGCTTTTGACTTGACATAATGTTGCATTAAAGCAAGAAGGCATGTTTTAGTTGCCACAGTATTTTCAAATAGGTTTCTTCCTTTCCTTTTTTTCTCACAAAACAACTGATATAGAAAGATTTTTGAGGTTCCAGGACGGGCCTAAGGACTCCAACTGCTACTGGAAGAACCAGACTTTGTCCCGGGTGTTCTAGAAAGTATCCAGGAGTCTACAGATTGAATTAGACTCAGCAGAAGCCTAAATAATTAGCAGCCCAGCCACAGCCAGACAGTTGCTCTTACCATGTCCAGGCATCAAAACCAAAACAAAACAAAAATTCATCTTGGGTTAGGACAGAGAAAGCATAATGGAAAACAGGAAGGAATCAGTCTCAGTACCACCAGAGTGGAACCTCCCTGTCCTCTGTCTGGGCCCCAGGACAGCAATAGATTGATGGGCGCTCAGCCTGAGCTCAATTCTGCTGCTTGGTGGAGCCCTTTCCCAATGCCTCTGAGAAACCTTCACATAGAATAGATTGGCCAGCCACTGCCAAACCCACCCAGCCCAGGAGATAAAACATTCCACCTTGCCCTGACCTTGGCATGTAGCCTGCTCTCTTAACCCTTTAGGAGCTGGACTCGGCCTCCCTTTCTCCTCTCCTCTCCTGTCCATTTCCTTCCCATGGTGTTATCCTGTCTACACTGAGCTGTCTGTCAGAGCTAGAACAAAACTTCTCTTCCACATCCCACTCTCAGCCTCTATAGCAACACAGCTTCCTAATCAGAGGCAAGCTATTTGTGCTCTCAAATGGTTCTTCTCTGGGACCACTCTTGTATCAGGTATAAATTTGTTCCCCAGCTCCAGGCTCCAAATAACACCACATAGAGTTCTTTTTAACCTCCTGAATACACCTATGCTAATGACCACTAAGGGATGTGCTTTCGTTGGTGGGCCTGTAGCAGTGGGCATTTAGGCATCCTGGAGCTGCAGCAACAAGGTTCAAATGCTACCTCTGCTGTTTACCACTCATAAGTCCTTGGTCAAGAGACGTAACTTCTTTCTGCCTCAATATTGCTTATTTACAAAGAATTATTGTTAAAAATAATACGCACAAAGAACTGAACATAGAGCTTGTCATACGCGAAAGCTTAGGTGATGCGATTTATCATGCTGGTTGGCTTCCTTCCTGCTCTAAACTGGAATCTGTAAACATCTTAGGACTTCCATAGTACCAAGGAAGCAAAAGGTCCCTCGTTTTTAATGCCTTCACCATGGCCTTTCTATTATAAGATGCCACAGATGAGCACTGTTCTCTGCTGTCCCCAGAGGTCTTGGGGTGTGTCACCCCAGAACCCCTTCTCCTTCCCAGGCTCCCAAGCACTGGGAACTAATGATCAATCCAGACACCACCAGGCCCACTCTCTGAGAGCACTGTCTATACTGGGAAGGACAACAAGGAAGTAGAGCAAAAGTGGTGGCCGAGACTAAGCTCATCCACTCTTGCCAACTCTCACACTTCCTGCCCAAGCGGTAGCCGGGACTCTCTTGCAAGCCAGTCGTGGGTGAATCCCTGAGGATGCCATAGCATTCTGCATAGCGAAATCCTTCACCCATTAGGACTTGAAGATGATAGCATGCTTTTGTGCCTCCTACAAAAGGAAAAATGAGTCTTTTTGACTGTCTTGATTTGGAATTCCTGTGCTTCTCTTTGCCACTAGATGGAAGTTCCTTGTGGGTTCCAGCTCTGCCAGATTCATCCAAGCTTTGCCTCTGGAATGTACACAGAGACTCCTTATTTTGAGTGTTTGCAACAAACAGCATCCATACACCCCTGGATACTTTGTTTTTCCTTTCTCTGTCTCCCCCACCCCCAACCCCAATCCTGGAACCAACAGGATAAATGGCTTTCAAATGTACGCAGCCAGTGGCCTAGGCCAGATTGGGCTCTGTGGTCCCTTAAACCCAGCCTTAAATCCAGAGAGCATTGCCTGCCATCAGTCCCCCCACCCCTTCCTCACCTCAACTTAATGAGCAAATAAGGAAAGAAAATTAAAGCTAAAAAAATTAAACAGCTTTAGTGAAGATCAATAGAATTCTATAAAGCTCTGGGCTGTGGTATTGAGTGAGAACAGAGTAATCCCCTGCACACTGCATGTTAAGTTAACTTGTGAGAGAAATATGCTCCTTCTCAGCTGTGTACCTTGCCCTCCGTTGTGAACCAGGAAGCAGGGGACACAAATTAAAATAATGTTGATTTAGTTTTTCAAGGGAGTGCCCAGGAGCATTTTCTGCATGGCCAACCAAAAACTTCAGCCTTAGCTGCAGAAAGCCCGTCTCTGAACAATACAAAGAGAATATCTGATCCCCAGAGCTCTGCCCACACGTGGATTTTTATTTGGATTTTGAGTTCTCTTTCTTTCATGCTTCCCTTTTAGATTTCAACATCTTAAATGCCAACTTGAAAATTCCCTTTTCAGCACAAGCGCTCTGCTCTACTCCAGCAGGATCTTGAGGCATCGTGGTCATTAGTCTAAGCAGTGCAGGATCCAGACCACAGTGAGGGTGAAGTAGGAGGGGAAAGCACTGCGCGTGAGCAGGTACCACGAGGTTTGTACCGTCTTTGTGGCTTGGTTTTCAGGAGTGCTTAGAACACAGAAAATTACATCATCAGTTTTGTTCCTGATAATTCAGCCACCTGCTCAAATGCTGCAGATGCCACACTTAAATTCCAACTGGGGTGAGCATCCATCAGAAGCCATTCAAGCGCAAGAGATCAGTCCTCTCGGAGTAAAAGCAGCCAAGGTCACAGTGAAAAGCAACCAAGGGCCTGGAGTAGAATGGGGGATTCTGGCATAGCCGTGAGCAAACCTCCACTCCACTACCACCTATGCAGAATCTTGACCTAGTCAATTAACCTCTCCAACCTCATTTTCCCATCTTTAAGACACGAATTATAATGCCTCCGTTATAGAATGGCTTGGAATGAATAAAGAGTAGAAAAGAGGACTACCTAGCCAAGAAAATGCTCAGTGAATGCTGGTTTCCTTCTAAAGGGACAACCTCATGAACCCTGGAAGTGGACAGTGCCTGGAGAATCATAAACCAAACTGAATGCAATTCTGACTCTACAGTACTTGGCATTTAACAGCCTAAACAAAAGTAAGAGTGCCTGAATTAGTGAATGGCCAGAATGACACAGCCAATCTTACACACATTTTTCACATTACGAAACTAGTTCTGCTATATGGTGGTGGCACATACCTTAATCCCAGCACTCTGGAAGCAGAGGCAAGAGAATTTCTGAGTTCAAGGCCATCGTGGTGTACAGGATGAGTTCCAGGACAGCCAAGGCTACACAGAGAAACCTGTCTCACACACACACACACACACACACACACACACAAAAGACAAAACCTAATTGTAGTGGTTTGAATAGGAATGGCCCCCATAGACTCATGTGTTTAACTGTTTGGCCCATAGAGAATGGCACTATAGGAGGGATAGCCTTGTTGGAGGAAGTGTGTCACTGTGGAGGTGGGATTTAGGACTTATATGCTCAAGCTAAGCCTAGTGTGGCAGTCTGCTTCTGTTGCCTGTGGATCATGATACTGAACTCTCAGCTCCTTCTTCAGCACCGTGTCTGCCTGCATGCTGCCATGCTTCTCACTGTGGACTATAATGCACTAAACCTCTGAAACTGTAAGCCCGCCCTAATTAAATGTTTTCCTTTGTATGGCCAGAATGACACAGCCAATCTTACACACATTTTTCACGTTACGAAACTAGTTCTGCTATATGGTGGTGGCACATACCTTAATCCCAGCACTCTGGAAGCAGAGGCAAGAGAATTTCTGAGTTCAAGGCCATCGTGGTGTACAGGATGAGTTCCACAGTGTACACTGTGGTCATAGTGTCTCTTCACAGCAATAAAACCCTAACACCCATTCAATGTGGAATGTTTAAAAAATATAGACAATCCATGAAGGAAATGAAAATCAACCAGAACCACCCAGCTGGAAATAGTTAGCATTGCTGGTTTAGTATGTAACTCTCTGGGTATTTGTTGACATATCTGTGAAAAATATTTTTTCATGTAACATGGAGAAATCTTCAGGCACCTTTCAATGACTTTCTTTTGTGCTTATTTAACAATGGATTTTGACCATCTTTCTATGTCATTCTAAAAACTATTACACCGATTGAGTATATTTTAATTTACTTTAAAGGATGCCTTCTTAGCTGTTCAGGCCTGTCTCACTTGTTCTTTTCAATGTGCCCCTTTTAGAAATGATAATACAGGCAGCTGTCTCTAGGTCAACACCCTAGACAGTGCTCTCCCTGAGGACCGCTTTTGCATACTTCCTAATACTACATCCCTGGGTGGAGCATTGCTGGGTTCAAGTCTAGGGTTTATTGCAAGGGGAGAGGAAATTAAGGACAGCATATACACAAACCTCCTTCAATATTCCCAGCGATTTGACTCTTCCTTCAGAGAAAATGGGGCCACAGTCCCAGCCTCAGTTGTGATGAAGAACTAAGGGTGACCTTGGGAGTGGCCTAAGGCTGGCCACCCCACTGGGAAATGGGTGTGGAGGAGAACAGGGCCAGATTTCAAGTAGGTGCCTTCACCTCTAGCTGTTTGACCCCAGGCAAGTATTTTAATGACAGCAAGGTTCTGAGAACTCTGAGAAATGTGGACAATGATCTTTTCCATGGATGGGGTGGGGTGATTGCTGTGTGGCTCTAATGAAAGGATGTCTGTGAAAATGCTCTGCAAAGCGCAAATGGAACTGGAAGGAGCTTTCCTGGGGGCAGCTCAGGGAAATTGAGCAGCTTTTCTAAACCTCCAGAGACCATGCTCTCAGTGTGTGGCTTTAAGCTTTTGTTTGAAATAATGTGAATTCCCAGAACATCAGACACACCCGTGGTCAAAGGTAAGTAGGGCCCACACCCAAGCCAAGGGTGTTGGGAATCCTGGCCCCTTTCTGTTCACAGTTGTACACTGGGTCTGACTTCTTGTCTGTCTTTCCCCTTCCTGTGAAACCGACTGATTGTGAAGAAGGTAAAGTAGAAACACCACATTGCTTCCCCGGAGCGGTCATGTAGGACCCTCTTCCATCCCACCCAGTGATACCTGGTGGAGGGAAAGAAAGCAAGCAGACAGAAGCATGCTTGCTGCTTGATTTAGGTCTTCTGGGTCATTGGTATTTCCTGATAGCAAACAATTTTGCTCTGCTGAGATCTTAAGAGAGATAGCAAAGGTAGATGTCCTTCTTGCTGCTTGGTACTGTATCAGATGTTGTTGTTGTTGTTGTTGTTGGTGTGTGTGTGTGTGTGTGTGTGTGTGTGTGTGTGTGTGTGTTTGCTACCTGGGCTCTTCCAGGTTATGTTCGTATCTGCTATGAGTCCACGCAGGGTTCAAAAGAACCCGAGGAGAGCCACTGAGAAGAATAACTGCTCTCCTCTGCTCTGCTAGCAAGCTAAGGCTTTGGGTGGGACTGTATTTGGCTCTAAGGAATCTTCTAAGGTCAACCTTCAGGGACCTCAGCAGCTCTTCAGGCATAGATAGACAGCTTGCTGGGGACATGTGTGCTGGGGACAGGGACAAATGCTGAGATGTAGAATCGTGAGGAGCGATTCCCCCAGGAAACACTTGGCCCTTCTTCCTCTGTCAGAGAAGGGCGGAAGCACACTCCAGCTCTCCCCTCCATCACATGTGACCCCCTGGGCAAACCAGGTGATTTGTCACACCTACACAAGAAGGGAACGCACCTCTTTACCTCTACCAACGGTTGTGAGGATAAAGCGGGATGAGGTCGATAGAATGGAACATGTTGCAGTGGCAGCCTTATGCTTCTTGACCTTTCTGCTTGCCCACTCTGCACCTGCCCATCTCCTGGGAAGGTGACTCAGGTGGAGCCAAGAATGTCACCAGTCCCTCGGGAAGGTCTTGTTCTTGGAAACTGATATGGTTGAGATCGTCCTAGCACTAAACTTCCCAGCATCGTCCCAAGACAAACTCAGTAACCCTGCTTCCTGGCTCCTAGGGGCATCCTTTCTCTGTGTCCTCATGTGTCAGAAGCAGAGAGGGAGCTCATCAGCTGCCCTTTCATACAGGCACTGATTCCATTCATGAGGCCCAATCACCTTCTAAAGGCCCTAATACTATCCCATGGTGGATTAGAATTTAGCATGAACTTGAGAAAGATCCAAACATTAGGTCTATAATGTGTGCCAGAATAGCCTACTGATTTAGCTGATACTGCCAAGCCCTGCGTGGTTCTCTGTCTGACACCCGAGGCCTGTCCGCATAGGTGGTGCATCCTCCACATGGGATGGGCATTGCTCTGGGAAGGCCCTCCTCTCGGATAAGAACCCAACTGGGCTGTCCTATTAACACTGGAGGCCAGTAGCTCACCATCATCATTTCCCAGCTTGAGGTGTGCACCATGCCTCGTTCAGCCCTGTCTCCTCATTCTGTCTTTCCGTTAGCCTTTCTCCTTTAGACTTTGAAGTCTCGATGTCTCCATGTACCAACACTTAGTTTTCTGAGAATTCTCTTACCATATTCACCACTGAGCATGCCAGTGAGGCTCTAGAAGTTTCTTTTGTCCAACGATTTAGCTAGAGAATAGGGTTGGGGTTCATGCCTAGTCAGTCCTGCTCTGGCAACCTCAAACTTGGGCTTTCCCTACTGTGGAACTATTTCCATATGTGTTTACCTCACATGTAAGATCTCTTCACTCGAACTGATGCTACTTATATTAGCTGACCCAGGCTCTTAGCATGAGCTAAACACTGTTCTAAGAAATTAACATGTAAGCCTTTTGATATTCATTATTCTTCCCATTACAAGTAAGTACACAAAAGTATAGTGGTTAAATGATCCAGCCAAGCTCTTACAGCTGGTAAGTGGTAGATTAGAGATTTGAACCCATGCTGTCTTGGTGTAGTTTCTAGTCCCTACTCATAAACCCCCAGTGCCTCTCTGACTTTCTCTTTCCTAAGGTGGAGGTAAAAAATGGACAGAAAAGATTTTAGTCATCTCCTATCAGGTGCTTCCAATGTGTCTGGCCCCAGTTTTCAGAAGGTAGTATTTATTGTTCATTGCCCTCAGCTTTTAGTCAACCAAAAGTCCACAAGTAGCAGTCAAAGTTCTCTTTACTATACCATCACATATATAGATCTCTTAGAACCCTGCCAACCATTTATCAACAGTAAATGGAAGCTTCAAGGGTAGGAAGCTCATGGCTTAGGAGGAAGAGAAGTGGCCAGAAAATCAACCCTCATAATACAACAGTCCTTGATTTATGTAGTAAAGTCCACAAATATTTATTGCACACCTACTAAGGGGTGCTAGGAACTGAGAATATAATTATCAAGTTGGACAAGGTCAAGGTCTCTGACATATGGGAAATCCTTGCGATTCGATGGAAAAGCATTTACTAGAAAGAAAGAATTCCAGTTGTCCTTTGCTGCATGACAATCTGTCCTGGATTTAAAGATTTAAGATGACAGCATCATCTATTTGCATCTGAGTCTGTCACATGGGTGGGGCTCAGTAAGAAAGGTTCCACTCTAGCTCACATATGCTGTGCTTTCTTGGGCAGCTACACTCTTCTGGAGCTCCACTGGGGAACTGTCAATGAAGGAGTCACCTGTAGTTGGGCAATTAATGCAGCTAAGAGCTGATGTGCCTCAGTTATCTCCACACATCTTTTCCTTCTCCAGCCACCTGTAGTTGACCTCCAAAGAAAGGGCCTAAGAGAACAAACCTCATTGTGTAAGCATTTTTATCGAGTATCATTTTTATCAAGTCTCTGTAGGTAACACACTTGCTGATGTCTCAGGGCAAACTCCAGAGTCTATATGGAAAGAAGCCCCAATGAGAACAACACGAAGTGTCAAGGACCAGGGCACCAATGGAACAGTGCCATACTGCCTTCCTCTTCCGGTTGACTGGATCAGCTCTGTTCCTGCCACCCACTTTTCCCCCAGAAGCTCCATCAAAGCAGAAGGCCATGGGAAGGAGACCTCTTAAGTAAAAAGGGAAAGGACACCCCCCCCCATCAGCCCACAATTTACCTCCCTTCTGATCGCATTTGAAGCATCCATTCGAGAGGCACCAGGCAGGTGTCCCACCCCCAAATTGCCTCTGAATTCTTGCTGTTAGTTGTGTTCTTTGGAGCTGATGAATTCTTGTCCGACTAGAACCAACACATGGCTGGTTAACTTGTATCTGTGTCCTGCTGTGTGTGATTTGGTGTGCACTGCACTGGTGTGACTGGGTGAACACAAATCCTCTCTGTCCTGGAGATCCTTGGACAGTCCAAAGGAGTTAGCCAGATGAGCCAGTGCCAGTGAGAAGTCCCCATGCACGGAGGAGCGGTCCCTGTAGGATGCCAAGAACATTTCGGTTGCTATGCAGGGAATCCTGTGGAGGCCACAGGGAGAGAAGCTGACTAAGATCTGGGAGTACTGATGCCATGGATCAGAGGGTGCCTGACTGCCTGAAGCTAGAGGCAAGGTGTAGCCCCTCAAGCAGGACAACCCCCACAACCATGTGCTCTTAAGTCCCAATTCATCCTTCAACGTTCGTTAACCAGTTATTTCCTTCCGCAAAGGGGCTCAGTGAACTCCATGGTTAGGAAAAAGCTCCCCCTCTTTCTCACCACATTGTTTTCCTCAAGGTAATGAATACAGAATGATCTCCCTAATTGAAGGGGGCAAAGGGCCAGAGAACGCTGAAGGAGGGGACTGTCGACATTTCCAAAAATTCTTCTCCCATCACACAGACTTGCACAGCCTAGCCAAGCCGTGAGGTACGCAGTGGTCCTCTCACCGGCAACAAACCACCGCATTGTCTTTGTGAGCCGAGGACCTCTCCAGGTATTTTTATAGAGAGGGTGAGTGGGTGGAGCAGGAGCTGCCTGACTTGTAGTCAGGGTTCTGGCATCCAGACTGGGAAAAGTGAGGTAAGATGCTCCCATTATAAACAGGCTCCATTGGCAACTACAGCTTCGCAGAAGGATAGGCTGTGACATCCCGTCTTCCTGACATGATCAGAATTGTATTTGGAGGTGATTCATCTGGCAGCAATATCTAGTCTGATCTGGAGATGGGAGATGGAATAATGATATCCTCAAATTATAATAGCATCAGCGGTGACCCTGTGCTAGGCACCTGATGTAGACACTTCCATTCTATCCTTACACACCTGTGAGATAAGGTATTGTTTTCCATTCTTTACAGATAAGGAAACTGAAATCCAACACACCCAGACATTTGCCCAAGGGTTAAACTGCAAATGAGTAGTAGAGTCAAGATCAAATTCAGATCCATCTGACTCTAAATCCCCTGCTTCTCTCCGTTCAGAGGCTATTACAATAGCACAGATAAGAGATAATGAAAGCCAGAACCAGGGCACCAAGGCAAACACTGTAAAGAAAACAGTAGACAGAAAACCTGTGCCAGAGGAAATTGAGGGACTGGACTGTGCAGATCCGAAGGTGGCCTGGGTGATGGCAGGAGTGCTGAGTTCTTCCTGTCCGGCCTGAAGCAGGTTTGGAAGTGGATTCCCCCCAAGTCCACTGAGGGACATGACAGGAAGCAACGCACACAGGCTGGAGGAGTTCTACCAGCAATAGATCCAATGCTTTGTTTTCCTCCAAAGAACTAATGAATCTGCTGTAGTTAATAGGCCAGGAATAGTGTAATTATCCATTCATTTAAGTCCAATTCATCTTTTGTATTTGTATATTCTCCCGTTCAAGAAATGGGTGCTGGAGGGCAGAAACAAGGGGCGAGGAATCCTGGGGAAATTACTAATTGCTCTTTCATAAGAAAAGTTGTACCTTGAAACAACTGGCTGAGCTCTTCAGGCTAGGCAGGTCATTCACCCTAGTGTAATGCCTTCGCCTGGCTAACACCCCATATGTGCTCTGAGACAATGGTATTGAGAGTGTCTCTCAAGGAACTCTGACCACCTGGGTCCAGACTCTGGGACTGATGTCAGGCCTGTGGGTCATTGAGCAAGTCCCTTAAATCTCAGTACCTCTTGTTTTGTCACATGAAGGTCAGAGATGACAGAGGGACTTCTGTCACCAGGCTTTCAGTGACTTACATCTGAAGGACCTGGGTCAGTACACTCACTCACATCTGCCAGATAATATCATCAGTATCAGTATTGAGAGCGTGTGATTCCTGTCAGGAAATGCTATCTTGCTTTGACCCCTAGCCCCCAGGCTTGGTAGACAGGATTATCTGTGTTATTAAACATCAAATATTGCTGGGCAAAAGCTTAATCTCATTGATTTGGATGTTTATACACGAAGTTCTCTGAACCAGCTTTCACAGAATCCTTTTAGCACTGCTTTCTCTTACATTACTTGGCTTGGTGCATAGCCTAAGTCCGGGCTGTTGCCAGGAGCCGTGGGAAGATGTCTTCATTTCAGTCCAGGGCCTCCTTCCTCCCAGGAGACTCTCACTTTGGTCCCTTCAACTTTTCGGAGAAATGCTACATCGGCTCCGGTTTCCCACTCCTCAGCCCACTGTGTCAGCCATAGATAGTTCAGGAACTGTGTAGCACTCACCAAGAAGGTCAAAAAGAAAGCAATTTGGCATCTCTGACTTGGAGGGGGAGGTCCTGGAATCAAGCTCTTCGGCTTCTTCGTTGGTCCCTCCTCTCCCAAAGTTTCAATGCAGACTTCATCTTCCTCCCCACATCAACACGTTTCCCTACTTTCTGGGCCCCAAGGGAGAAGGACTCTCTTCTGAGGCCCTCTCCTCTGTGGGCTTTACCAGCTGCCTGTCCACCCACCTCTTGGTGGAGAGAGAACTTACAGTTTCTCTCTCTAACGGCTCCCCACCAGTCTTGCCTTCGTAATTTCCAGTGTCCAGCTGACAGGACTGTCTACTTTTTGAAAAGCCATAGTTCTATTGTTAGAGAAGCCTGACCCCCTGGTCTCCTGCCTTCTGTCGACTATTCTAGTTGGTCATTCTCATCCTCTTCCTTACGTTCTAGATGTCTCCTTCCTCTTCCCCCTAACTCTTGAGAGACTTTTCTCACAGATTTACCTTTGCCTAGCCTCAGCCTCACTGTCATGGGCCCAGGCTGCAGGTTGACTTGGCCCACTCACCCTGACTGATAGTTCCTTGGTAGAGCCTAGCCTTTGGGTCAAAGTGGCATCTCTTGCCGCTACAGTCTCCGCTCTCACTCTTCCTGAGTCCTCCTCTCGCGCGACTCTATTGAAATTGCTCCTCCAAGGTTCTCAGGAAAATACTGACTTCCAGAGCAAATGATCATTTCCTACTTCACATTTTAGGGCTTCTGGAAGTGTGTGTTCCCACTGAACATGCACAGGCCTTAGAAACTTCTCCTGACTTCCCTTCCCATTTCCCTTCTTGGTTCTCAGACTGTCCCACCGGACGTGTGTTTTCTTCCAGGGCCAATTCCAGGACCCAAGGCTCTTCAGTGACCACATGTCACCACTCAATGATCTCTATCACAGCAATACTGGCGTGGCCTCCAGTGCGGTGCCACCACATCAAACCAAGAGGTCTCAAACTCAGTGGCCCTGCCAGCTTTGGCAACGTGATTTCTCCTCCCATCTGTATTTCTCTGAGGGCGTGTGGCTTGTAGTAACGCCAGCTCACAGGGAACACTCGTCAGTGTCTGAAGCCATCTCTGTTTATGATTCATGGAACCCTGAGGACTTCCTTCCGTTTCTTCCTGTCATCACTGCCATCAATCCAGGACTTCCAGAGTCATGCCTCAATGATCACAGGCTGACATTTCTCTCCTCCAACTGTCTCCAATGTGCTCCATTTAGACGTCGCTTCAACCTTTGGTGGCTATTGGATGACTTCGAGCATGTTAGTCTCTTTTCACTAAATTGTCAACAGCTGAAGGACAGGACCATCCTCAGCTCCCTCACATAGTGCCATGTCAGCAGTGGACAAAAGAAATATTTTGGAAATGCTCATGAGTGAATCCACATTAGCAGGGGTTTGAGGAGTGACCTCTCCAGAGTTATTTCTGGAGCAGAGACTAGGGTAGTCTGTCTATGCGTGCCAAACATCTCCCTGGATCCCTGGCTACTTTCAAACTCGCTCTTGCTGCTGCTCCTTCTTAATCTTTATGTTCCCGAGCGTCTCTTAGTGGTATCATACTCTCAGTCTAAGTGCTTTCTGGGGAGAATTGTGGGCCTTTACTTAATGTGAGGACTCTCTAAAGATAAGGTCCAAACAATTCTGACAGCCATGAATGGAGAAGTATATTAAGACTGGAGATCATCCCCAGAGCAAACAAGTGAGTGAATGATTAGGCGTTCACAGGGTGCCAAGTTCCCAATTCAAACTAAACATCATTTATATTTTTTGGATGCTTCTTTTTCTTCGATGGGGAAAAGTTGCTTTCTTATAGAAGAAAATCAGAATTGAAAGTCCTTAGTTTTGCTGCCATTAGCTTAAAATATAAAGATTAAAGACAAATGTGCCCAAGAGTATCAAAGTGATTAAGCAGTCACGCTCCTTGCCTGTGGGAGGTCATTACCTTGAAGAATGCAGTAGTCTTGGTGGTTCCTATTAACGGTGCCTATTGACTGTATCTGTTTTCTAAATCCCTCCCCATAAAGATAGAACATGCTCCTAATGGCCACCAAGCTCTGTACCACTTATGTTGTATTGGCGACCAAGGTCATGACCCCAGCTCTGCACAGAAAGCCTGATACCAGGTTCATACTTGACCTCACAGTGACAGATCTGAGGAGATCAAACACTCAAAGAAGGTGAAAACAGAGCTGTGACTGACTTCAAAGGAGACCCCCCTGCCCCAGGCAGAGGGCTCTGGAGGTGCCATTGGCGTTACAGGACTGAGAATTGCAAACCCAAAGCAACGTGGCAGAGCATTTCTGTTTTGAGAGAAGATGAGCAGGTGGGGTCTGAGATAAATCATTTGATCATTAACCTCAGTTTCCTCATCTAAAATACATTTTCCTGAATGTTATGAGGGTGAAATATTGTGGAATGGGATTTGAGTACTTACTGTGTGCCAGGCACAATTCCAAGTGGTTCCAGCCCTTAAATCATCCTCTCAACAAACCCCAGACAAGTATTATTATCCTCATTTTACATGGGGAGGGGCTAGGGAAGAAAAGGCTAAGGAACTTGTGAAGGTCACCCAGCTAATCACGAACAATTGACCCAGGAAGCCACCAGCCAGTGAAGCTATAGCTCCAAAAGTTTGGAGTTGGAAGAGGAGACTAGTGTGGAGGTGACGACAAATAATAGCCGTGAGGAGCCAAGGGCCCGTGAAGAACCACGGAGTAGGCAGGGGTCACCTTCTGAAGGACAGAAACCCAATTTCGCTTTTCATGCCCTTCTTCTTACTGTGAGAGAGTGGATTATGTATGAACATGTTTTTTGTGCATATTTATTTGAGTATTTTTGTGTTTGTGTATATTTGAATGTATGTTTGGACTAATATATTTTTTCTGGGAGCCTGCATGCATTTTTGTGTGTGATGTATGTATGTTCGCATGAGTGCACACTTTTGTGAGTATATGTGTATGTGATGAGGACAAAGAGGCTTGATCACAGGTACCTACTGCTTTGTCGACATTCCTTGTGCCTTCCCTTTACCCTCATACACTCACTGAAGCCTTAGCCTTAGCAAAGCTCTCTTTGCCCTGGTCTCCTCTTCTCCCTGCCATTCTGGTTACTTCCTTCTGAGTAGCTACACTTGGCCTGTTTTGCTCACCGGGGCATGGATTAGGTCCTGTTAGGAGGAGAGCATTCTAGCGTTTTAAAAGCCCTAAGATCTTGTTTGTGGGTATAGAGTCTTCCCATATATACCCCAGGGGTTATTTGACCAATAAAACTTTTAAGAGTTAGATAGCAAAGTGTGTATAACGAGTTGCTTCTGGTAGAAGCTTACGTTGAGCAAGAAACTAGTTATCTTTGGCCAGCCTGCCAGCGTTTAGGAAGAGCTTCTTTTGTGTTGAGCTCCAAAGCTGCTGTAGAAATGATGTCTAGCGGTAGGATAAGCATGGGAGGAGACCCAGGTGGGTGAGAGGTAAAGTAGATATTGGAAAGACTGAAGAATGGGATGCCAGGACTTGAGTCCCTGAAGGAAGCCCTCAAACCTCTGGAACAGCTGTGTGACTGTTGGCTTCTCCAGAATCTCTGCTCAGAACAATCCACAGTGACTCCACTTACCCATGGCTTCTAGAAAACTCCATCCAAGCTTTCCTAGAGATAACCCAATTCACTGCTCTGTATCTGCCAACACCAAGGAAAGCCCAAGGTCAACTGCTCCATTCACTCAGTGGCGTGTGTAGTGTAGTCATCACTGTAGACACGCACAGTAAGAGACACAAGAATACCCACTGAGATTTTCCTGACAACCAGAACAACTATGGGGACTGGGGCTCAGAATCACCCCTTCTCTTCTGGGCTTTGCTGGAAGATGCTGACCTGGGGAGTCTTAGTGCTCTTCTTTCTAAAGGTGTAAGGCACCATTTTACATTCCGATTGCCCTGGCCTTTTTAAAATGCCACACTCAGGGTCTCTCTTCCGCTCTTCCACCCTGTCAGCAGCTCCAACTTTGCTGGCCCTTCTAGGCAGCCTTTGATTTGCAGGCTTAAGACACTGAAAATTTGAGTCCTTCTGAGACTGGGTCAGCACTGAGCTCCCTCTGGGAACAGGGCTGGTCCAATTCAGAGGGAAGTCATTCAACAAACAAATGTTCCTAGGAGGGATAGCTATCAGGGACTTGCGGTGATGAGAGATGGAGTGTCTTAGGACTTCCTTGAAGATGTCCCATGTCCCTGTTACCCATTACCTCGCTACAGTGAAGCCAACAGCTCTTCATCTTCAAGAAAACATGAACCAAGAAAGGGTGTTGGACACACTCAGTAATGAAAATGTGTGATTCAACTGTACATTCATAATTATTTCATACACAAATGGCTTCTGTAGAAGCGCATCTGTCTCCTGCCACCAAGTGTATGTCTTTCATTAATGCACCCTGGCTTGCACAGGGTGTAAGAGCTTGCTTGTTCTACTCCGGCTCTCCATCAACTGTCTACCACCAGGGTTTTGTGGTTCTGAGAGAGCTGCAAGCCCCACACTTCTGTGCAAGACTGATGGCTTGTCAATAACATTAGCCAGCATTATGGGCTGCATTGGGGTAAGCAGAATCAATAGGACCAAGTAAAAAGTCTAATAAGTTGACATGGCCATCCTCCGCACAGCTCACATTACAAGAAATGAGTTTCCTTAAGGAACTAGCGTCGGGGTTGCTCAGGTGCCCCACACCCAGATGTCCTGACCAAGATTTATAGCCCCATGCTTAGCTGGTGCAACAAGGTCAGCCTGGAAGTGGAATGGTAAATGGGGTTAACTGCAGAATAAATGGGTGACTTGGGCTACTCTGCTGATATCCGTTGAAGCGCAGGGCTAGAGGAGCCCTGGTGTGGCCGTGGTCTCAAAGAGCAGCCACTCTTGCTGACTCTGGCCTGTCCTCAGGGGAAAGGACCTGCTGAGTTCTAATGCAAACCCTCCTTTGAGTAGGCTGCTTAGGGCCTGTTCCAGTTCCTGCAGAGTGGCTTTCCTCATGTCCTCACTAAACCTTCCATCTAGTCATTCCTGGAGGAGCAGAGGACAAAACAGAGCAGGCATTTTACCTTCTGCTAACTCAGCTGCTCATCCTGTGTCATTGGTCCGCTCATCCAAGGGAAGCTCCACGTTACTAAGTAAGGGGGAAGACCTAACAAGGGCCCTCGCTCAGACCCAGCTATTTCTAACCACTGCTAGCCCTGGTACCAGGATTCTACAGAGTTGCTATCTTCCTTTAACAATAGAACAATACTCTACTCCACCATTATGAAACCTTCAGCAGATAGTCGCCAGTGAGCACTCATGTCATTAATCTTAGTTCTTATGAGCTCAGACAATCCTCTCCACCCTGTACCCACAAGCGCACATCAAACACTGAGTGAATATTGTGGGCAATTAGAGAGAGCAATGGCCTCTGTCCCCAAAGAGAAGGCGGAAGCAAATGCAGGAAGACATTGAGAGCAGCTCTCTTGTTCAGCCACGGGGAAACAGGCTCCTTCTTCTTCCGTTAGGCACATGGGCATTGAGGACCTACTAAGTGCGCAGCGCTGTCAGCAACCAAAAGGCCACAGCTCGCCTTGCAGAAGTGCGTGCTGATCTAGGAGAGGGGAATGCGAGCGGACATACAGTCCCAGGAGATGTTCTGATGGCGACGGGGAAGGAAGGAAGGAAAGGTGATGAAGGAAAGCTGCTGCTTCAAATCTTGGGGTGGGGGTGGGGGGCTCACCAAGCTGCCAAACTTAAGCAAGAATAAGAAAGCAAAGAGAGAAGGTTTCTAAGAAGGCATATTTGAGTGTATTCTAGGAAGAGGTGAGTGAGTCAGGGAAACAGATAGTCTGACCAGAGAGGACATTGGAAGAGCACAGGGCCTGGGTAACCCAAGTGAGGAGTGTGGAAGTCACCTCACGTGTGTGGGAAGGAGTCTTGGGGTTGGCACACGTATGTTCTTCTCATCAGGGCCCTTCAGCTGCTTTCTGGAGGAAAACTTGGATGGGGGGGGGATACAGATGAGTTGGCTAAGAACTGGCTGACTTAGCAGCATGGACAGCAGGGTCTATTTGGAGGAAGAGACCGAAAGGATTTGAAGGCAGTGAGGGCTCTGAGAATCCTCATGGCCGGTGGTCTAGGCAGGAGCAGCTGGATAAAGGTGGGCCAGTCTTCCTCAGATGCAGACTAACTGGACAAGATGTCACTCAGGGGCAAGCTGAACCAGGGATGCCCTTGAGGGACTCAGTCAAGATTAAGGAGCTGCTGGTATAGTGAAGCCTGGGGCCAGGGAGGGTTGACGCCAAAGAGATAAATGTAAAGTCATCTGGATATTAATGGTGATGGTGTTTAGCATCACTTGCTTGGATGAATTCATTTAGGGTCACAGTAGAAAAGCCAAAGGAAAGACCAAAGACTTGCAGGGGGGAGCCAGCAGAGAGGACAGAAGGACAGGGAGGAGCCAACAGAGAAGACAGAAGGACAGGGAGAAGACAGCAGAGAGGACAGAAGGACAGGGAGGAGAGAAGGGCAGTGGACAACATGAACACTTGAAGAAGGAACTGTATGGTCACTCAGGAGAGCAACTAGCTTTTCCTGGAGCTGGATGGAGCTGACTGGAAACCCTGAAGAAAGAGACAGTTGTGACAGCTAAATGACATCAGAGCAGAAAGGGCGTAAGTGTGAAGGTTGGGTCTGGGAATGTTAACTACTTGTCTTCTCACTGTGACAAAAAAAAACAAACTGAGAAGAAGCAACTTAAGGGAGAAGAGGCTGATCTTGGCTCTCAGTTTGAGGGGATCACAGTCCTCCTTGGTGGGGAAGGCGCAGGGATTAATGTTTTTATCTCTGGTGGTAAAAGCTGGTAGTATAGCTTCTTAGTGGATCTGGAAGCAGAGAGTTTTGGCCAGATTCATAAGTGCAAACACACACACACACACACACACACACACACACACACACACATACACACACACACACACACACACACACACACACACACACACACACGAATAAAACACTTTCTCTTTCACAGTCCCACTTTCATAGCTCCCTAACTTCCCCAAACACCACCAACAACAGGGAACGTGAGTTCAAACACATTAACCTATCAGGGACACTTCACACTCAAACTCTTTTACTGAACTTCAGCAGAACGCATGGGGTAGAGGCTCAGCGCCGGCAATAGCGGTTTGGAGCCAGAGCCCTAACAGAATGCACATGACTGGATGGGAGGGTGACCTAAAGGTGACAAGCCACCAAACCACGTGAGAGCCATCACAGGGTGGAGACACCATCTCAACAGGCATTCGTGAGTGTCCCAACCAAAGTGCCCTCTGCCTCATCCACAGTACCCATCCTCACCATTTCACCAGAACTGTGGTGGGAGACACACAGCAGTCCTGTAGAGTCCAAGCCTCTGCGTGAATAAGAAAAGTTAAACCGTCAAGTGCGTTGAACAACTTGGGTCGCTCACATGTCCCTTCCACAAAACTGAACCGAAGCCTCTTCCACAAATCTGGTATGGTTACTTGGTGATTTATCTGACGAGATAAACACTAGCAGACTGTCTTCCCTTCCCACCAATGTCTACGTTGATTTGGTGGTAATTTGCTTTATGTTGTGTTTAGAAGACCCAGTGATGACAAGCTCGGCCACAGCTTGGGCCAAAGCAATAATGTGTTGACCCTAAGGAGACCCGGTGCTTCTTTTCGGGGAAATGAGGATTTACCCCACAACGTCCCCAGGAAACTTAAAATCTGCCAGGGGAGAGAGCACAGAGAGTCAAGTGGTGAGGCCACCACAGGCAGTGACTATCTGAACAGGAGAGCCCCACACCCCCCAGCAGGGTGAGAGACAGGCCAGGGCCGCTGGAGGGAAGGGAAGGGAACCCGAGCACTGTTTGCTGAGAGCAGACCCAGATTAGGGCTTTGCAGGGAAGGTTTGTTGTTGTTGTTGTTTTGTTCTTGGTTTTCTTTTCTTCCTCCTCAAACAATGCTACTCACCCCTATTCTAGAGAGGAGCGAGCCAGGCTGAGGGAGGTGGTGGGTTTAGGAGATGGAGCTGGAGTGGCCACCTGCCTGTAAATAAACATACAGTCTGATTCTGACAGGAGCCTGTGCTGACAGGAAGCCGGGAGTGAAGGAGAGGGGCGAGGGAACAGGGGTGGGGTGGGGAGGGAGTTAGGCAACCTCTGCACACCTATCTGACCTTTAATCCTTCGTCATTTACTCCCCAGCTTCCCACAGAATTGGTGGAAACAACGTGCAGAGCAACGTGGGGAAAGGAGAGACACCTGATAAATCCACAGGTTAAGGGCGCCCATACTCATCGTATTCGGCCATGACAGGGAACCCGGGTGCTCGTAGTGGCACATGGGAGAGACTACACACCATCCCCAGGTAGGACCTTAGCACACAGAAACCTAGCAGAACCTCCCAACAGGACCCTCCCTTGCCCCCAACAAGGCCTTTGTACCTGGAGCGGTACCCTGCTATTAGAAGCACGAATTGCCCCTTTCCTCACGTCCACTCCTACTAGACAGAGAATCCTCAGATGGCTTAGAGTGATTCACCTATGCCAACAGATTGGATAATAAGTCACACCTCCAGTTTCCAGTGTGCACTGGGTGGGTTTGGACACTGTGTCTGTGTGCAGAGCGCAGCCTTCACATGTGGGTCGGTTTTGTAAGAAAAAACAATGTAACTATGTCAGCTAAGCCGCCTCGTCCATTCTGACTCACCTTCCTTCACCTTTGTCTGACAGGTGGGAATCGGAGCACTGAGGGACTGGGGCTGGGCTGCGGAAAAGTTGACTTTGGAGATAAGTGGGGGGTGAGTGTACCCCTGTATGGATGAGCGTTTATGACATGAGCATCAGCCAAGGACCCCAGTGCCTCAGATCCACAGCAAATGCCCTCCCCTGATCCAAGTATGGATGTTGACACTGTATGCAAAAGTATTAACCACAGCTTCTTCCTCCCATCTGCATCCCAGGACAGCTCCACTATAGAGACCTCCTACCTAGGTTAGCTCATCCACCCCCTCAGTCAGTTGTATATAATATACTGAGTTTCTGGGCTGCTGGTGCATCTACGTAAGAGCTCACAGCCCACCAGATCCAGTTTTTCTGCATGTATATCTGTCATTTCTTTATTTTCCATTGCTCCAGTCCAGAGCCATGCAGGTCAGGTCATGACAAAGATACATTTAGCTTGGGCTAGTTTACACAGCATATGTGGGTGGTTCCCAGTTACCTCATGTCTAGTTAGATCATTTGCCTCCGTGTTCACTTAGCTGGTGTCCTGGGGGAAACGGAGTCAGAGGTCATACCTTGATAGTGACCTGTTCTAGGAATGGGTGGGTAGATGAGAAACCAGGTTTTAAATGTATAGAGTCAGAAAAATTCTGACTAATGTGGAAAGATTTTCCAAAACTTACACTACTATTTAAAATAGACTTCATAAAAGATGTCTTCAATTTGGGAGTTACCCTAGAAGGGAAAATAGCATTAGGTGAGTTTTACATCTAAATGCAACTCTTATTCTAAATTATCAAATTTTCCTGTATGAGTAAGGTTCAAAACGTATTTGTCATACATGATTATTGTTTAAACTTGTAGAAAATTGGACCAGAAAGTCATGAGACAGAATAAAAAAGGATAATTGACTAGAAAGAATTGGATAGAATACTTGTTACATTTAGAAGTCAAGATTATAAAAACAAAATTACATCAAAGTATCCATTTTAGAATGCTTAGAATTAACACAGACACACACATATAGTGAGAACAGGGGAGACATTGTCATATACTCATCCCATAAATGAGCAACAAAATGAAAATTAAATTGTATTTTTACCAATCAAGTTTGTAAAACTAAAGGCATCCGTGGCATCTTTTGTTGATAATGCTATGAGGACACAAAATGGCTGGTAAAGAGGCTAAATGGCTCATCCTTTACAGAGAACAATTTCCACAGAGGTGTGGATAGAGTGGGCATGTATACTCTGGACACATCCACCATTCCCTAAGAATCAACTCGGAGACCATAACTACACAGTGTTAGGATTTACATGTAAGACTGTTCATTGATGATTGTCACGGTTAAGAAACTTAGAAGTATCTAGTTTTGTAAACAGAGGATTAAATAAATTCTGAACTATCCAGCAGGATGCCACGCCACTGCTGCTTCACATGAGTTGAATCTCTATGGTTGAGCACAGTAGGAAACGCTTTCTATATGGTTAAGCAAAGAGAGGACCCTGGTTTAGTAAAGTGTCTCATGGCAGCGAGCCATTTTCATTGTTTTAAGTTTAGACGTGGAACACACATGAGATGGATACAAACCAAACCGCTAATGGTGAGCATCCTTGGAAATGCAGAGGTGATCAGAGGCAACCTTACGTTTCTATTTTACACAGTTAAGCAATTATTTGAACGCCATATTAAGCAGATACTCCTTTTGTGATCCAGACAAAAATGATAATTCCCTGCTGAAAAATAAATAACTTCAGAACGGAAAAAAGGCTTCGGGGGGAAGTTTTTCAAGCTCATTTATCATTAACTGAAATAAATTTTAGTTGGATTCAAGTTAGGCATAAAAATATTATATAAACACTAGAAAGGGAATAAATTATTAGTAATCTCTGGAGAGAAAAGAATGTCCAAACACAGGGAAATATAGGAAACTACAGGGAAACGATATTCTTCATTTAACCTAAAAACAGAGAGCTGACTTTTGTATACCAGAATCATCATGAGTAAAATTGGGGAATTTTTTTTTCACAACTCTGCCAGAAAACAGTTACTACTGCTGATTCATGAAGGCTTCACAGAAAATGTTAGGATAAACAATGGGCATTCAATTTAAAACTAGCCAAAGAAGGTATACAAAGAAGGTGGCAAAACTATGTTTTTTTAACACCCCATCTATCATCCATTTCTAAAAGGAACATAAAAAACATTGGAGACATTTTCTTTATTGTTTCACCTATTATATTAGCAAAGATTTTGATGAAATAATACTCAGTGCTGGAGAATGGAGAACCTGGCCTGGCTGGCAAAGGTACAAGAGAAGAGAGTTGTCGTTTCTAGCTGTGTGGAGAGCACTGGAAATATGGAAATCTTTTTCTGTGCACATAGTACAAGATGCGCACAATCCCACATGCATGTTCACCATTGTAGAAATGGAAGGTCAGTATCCAGGGAAGCCACTCCTTACCACAGACACTGAAAGCCTAGGAAGGAGCTCTCACCACCCAGGGAGTGGTTGAAGACCACATACATTGAAGCATGGCCTAGCAGGAAAATCAGGACCAGCGCTATAAACCAGGGCCACATCCAATGAACACATTTGCCCTGTTTTGGTTTTCCAATGTGCATGTGGTGTGTTTGAGGTGTTAAACATTCACACCAACACTCAGTGATGTGAGCAAGGAGAACATGGCTTATCTGGGAATGTGACTGTGTTGTCAGGAGAGGAGCAGGCCAGAAGTGGAGTCACGTCTTCTTGGTTTCCTGCCTTGGGAGGACCAACACATACACATGCAGGTGAGGCTTGATGGGACACTGGCTGCTTCTGTTCCTGTGTTCCTGGGTCACCACATTTTCCTAGCCACTTAGCTCTGCCTCAGTTATCATTGTGAACTTTCCCCAAACCAACAGAAAGAACAAGGTAGACTCCAGGAAGGAACCAGCTCCAGCATCTCCCCTACCTACCCAGCCGAGGAAATGGCACATGGCCCTTCCAGGAACCCATTATAGTTTAGAGAGGGAAAAATAAAAGAAAGCAAGGATATACCACAATACTTACTTTTCTCAAAGTATATATTGTACATACTGTGGTATATCCTGCTTCACTTTATTTTTTACTATTTCCCTTTACTTTTCTTAAAGTAAGTATTGTGCTATTCTTAATGACATCATTTTGGTACTAATTGCCGAGAGATTTTATTACAATCGAAGTGTTTGTCAGCCACTGTTGGAGACTGCCATGTGTTCTTTTTTTTTTTAATGTGTTCTTTCAAGGTGACCTAGGCCCAGGGTCAGTCTGGGAAGGCACAGGGTAGGGGAAGAAGAGGCCATCAGCATAAACCCAAAGGCTGGATGAGAAGATACATTTGTTTCCTGTTGCTACTGTGACATATTACCACAGACTTCTTGCTAAAGCAACATAGACTCACCACTTCAACCTTCTTTGGGTCAGATGTACCACAAGATCCAGTAAACAAAATCAAGATGTTGACTGCCCTTCATTACCAGAAGTTCTGGGTGGAAATCCGGTTCTAGGCTCATTCGAGTCATTGGCAGAACTCAGTGCCATACAAATCTAGAACAAGTACTTGAGCCTTTGGTGACTTCTAGCCAGAGTTCCCCTAAGCCTTTAGAGATTCCTGAGGCTCTGTGTTCTCAGAGTCTCCTCCCATGAAGAGTCTCCTCTTCAAATCCATGCATGGCTAAACTCTTCTACTCATGCAAATCTCCTCCTCCTCATTTCTGTTATCATCATCATCTATTTATTTTTTATTTATTTTGGTTTTGCAGTATTGGGGATTGAATCTAGGGCCTTATACCTACTAGGCAAGAACTCTACTAGTGAGAGGCAACTTCAATCCTTTTTCCTTTATCTGTGTTGAGACAGGATCTCACACAGTTGTGCAGGCTGGTTGTCCATCGTTCTGTGGCCCAGGCAGGCAGGCATTAAACTTGCTATCTTCATGCCTCAGGCTTCTGAGTGGTTATGATTAAGAATCATCTGCCATGGCACCACCTTATTACTATGAAGCCAGCCAGAGAAGTTCCTCTGCTTCTCTAGGCTCAAGTGAATTAATCAAGCGAAAACTGGTCTGCTTTAGTCTTGGGCTGGCTGATTTCATAGACTTGACATCTGTGAAGCTGCTTCTTCACAGTCTCTAGATCTGCGATTCATTAAACATCCACAAAGGCAGCAGTTTTTTCTTTAGGAGGGGCATCTATAGAATTATGCCTACCATAGATGATCTAGAAGATAAAATAGAGACACAAGCAATTTGGTGACCACTGATATCTAGAGGATATAGAGAGAGATGACCAAAAGTTCATCCTTGTGACTGCATTTGGCCAACAGATCTCAGGGACAACGATGACAAATATTCAGCTCTCTCCCCTTCCTGTTCTTTGCTGTATCCTCTCTCCCACATTACCTTTTGTCCAGTGTGGTGTCAGAAGGAACTTGACAGGGATGTGTCTACACTTCAGGAATCAGTCCTTTACCAAGAAGGCAAGTATTACCCAATGCACCCCAAACAGACATCTGTGAGTTCTAATTGACTCCCATCATCACGGCTTATGCGTATCATTCATGTACTAAACAAATATTTTATGTCTACAAATTATTCAATATTTAGAAAGGAATTAGGCATTATTATTATTGTTCCCATTTTAGAAATGAAGCTCATAAAGTCAATCAGTTTTTCCGAGTTTACTGATTAGAGCAAGGTAAGTTGCTTAGTCATCAAAGCTGCAAGAGAAGCTGGGAGACTGGCTGACTGTGAAGGCCAGGTTTTCCAAGGATCCAGAGAGTACCCTGAGTGTCTTTAAGGATTTTCAGGGGTTCTGTGAGCCCTTGACTTTTCCAACTATTTCCCCTGACATCGACTCTCCAACCAAAAGAGCTCATTGCGTCAGTCTGAACACAAAAGCAAACATTCAAATCCAATTGTCTCCTATTAAGCTGGACATTAAAGAGATTTGCAAAAATGTCAAGTGGCATCTCACTAATTTCTTTGAAAACATAGATGTTTTCCAGAAAACATGTGTTATTTATGCTACCATGTAATGGATTTATTATTGTTAATTTTAAGTAATATAAATATTTTTTTACATTTTAATTTGTAATCTCTCTGTGTAAACATCAATAAATATAACCCTTGTAGACAAATGCTCTTTGGTGCCTTTAACAATACTTAAAAGTATAAAGAAGTCCTGAAACAGTTTTTCACTTAAAATCAAATCAAGTGTCCACAAACTGTAGCACTTGGGGAAAAAAGTCCAGCCCATCACCTTTTTGATAAAGGAAGTTTTGTTTTTTAAACATCACTGTGCTAGGTTTCCTTTGTAGTATCTGTCACTCTTTTCTCACCCTTTCAAGAGAGGTGAATACTTGTGACAAAGAGTGCAAGGACACAGAACACATTTACTAACTGGCCTTTTGGTGAGAAAAAAAAAAAGCCAACCTCGATTTAGATACACTTGATTCAGCACCTAGGGCTTGACACACTGTCATCTTGGTGGGGTGGGGGGAGGCGGGATAAAAATGAGGTTTCTGATAAGTGTGAGCAAGACAGATCCATCCTCCATCCTCTACCAGCGAAGCTTGATTTCAAGTCGGGTGTGCAGGGTAAAGTCATCACCACAGCAGCTAGGCCAGGGCCTTCCATGGTATACTGTAGATACTCCACAAGTAGTGATTAAATAAAACCAAATGAATGAAGCCACAGTGCATTCCCATGCTCTATCTAAACAGACGCCTGTCACTCCCTTCTCTCATTAATAAAACACTTTGGAAATGACCTAAGGATCCATTTTTATTTTGATCTGGTAATTGGTGAGTTCCCTTCCCATTTCAGCACTCGGAGTTTGCCAGCAAGTATCAGTCTCCATAAACTTTTCACTATTGCCTCGATGCCCCTCTCCCCCCAACTCCACACATCTTGCCAGAAGGACTTCTGCAGCATTAACATAACAAAACAACTTATGCCACACCAGGGTACAACCATATCCTGTTTCTATGACAGAGTTGAAGGTAGATTGTGGATTGTCCTTACATAGCTTTGACTCTGTGAAGTGTCCAGGATAGTTTAAATAATCATTCTGCCTAAACACGCTGGTCCATGCAAGTCTTGTCTTTGCCCAGTGTTGGTAGTCAAACTATTTGACAATTGATATGGCCTGCCAATGAGTTGTTTTGCACTCAGTACAGCGGCTGCACCTTAAGCAACTGTTGTCCCAACCGGCAAATGCAACTCTGCAGCTACCAGCAGCAGTTGGGCTGCATGGGCTGCATGGGCCGCAGCCAGGTGGGAATTCTGTTCCCTCAGGCACTGGCTCTGTCATATGGCTAAAGGACACTTTACCTAAATTTTTATCCTCCTATAGAACGCAGGATTCAAAGGTTGAGGTGAAATCCCGCTAGCTCCGAGAGGCTGAATAACGAATAGCTAACCTTCTCTCCTTGCTCGTGTCTCCGGAATAAAGGGCCGTCCTTCCGCTCAGCCCCCACTAAAGAACCCTGGCTACACTTAGTTCCTTCCTACCACTCCTGTCAGCTACTTGCTGACTCAGCCTCCTGACCCCAGGTTAATTTTAGTTAATCAAACAAATGTAACATGTCTTTACACAGTTAAAATAATATTCCACAACACCACTGGCTGATTGCATGGGAACTAGCCCTAGGCAAGCGTGTGGCTGCACTCAGGCATCTAGGCTGAAGGTGAGTCCTGCCCTGCCTTCCTGCTGGCCTGGGGAAAGATTTCCTTCATTCTTCTTTTGGGAATAAATAAGTCTTGTCACAATATAAGCCACGTTTTCCACACTCTAATGTATTTAATTAAGAGAATAAAGCCACCCTTCTATAGATCATGCCCCTAAGCATCCTATGGTCCCATTCTGATGAGGTCTTTGGAGAAGGTATGTAGGATGAAGGGCAGGATGGGAAGCCTGCCCATTCTGCAGAACCATCTTCCTTCATGGAGCCTGTGGTTCTGGCTATTGATTGGCTGGAGAAGATGGCACATTTATCTCTCCCTGAACTTCCTGCAAAGCATTTGTGGTGGTACCCGAAAGCCACAGTCACAGAGAAGCTGGGACACAAGAATGAACAGCGTATTCATTCATTGGGCCAGCGTTTCCTGAGTGCTCCTCTCAGTGAGGGGCTGTGATGTGCGGAGATTGAGAGAAGGAAATAAAGCCTTTGACCCTGTGGAGCTTGTTACCTGTGGAAGGATCGGGCCTGTCAATGGGCCATGCCACCAGATACAGGTGCTGAGCAGGAGGCTGAGCAAACACGGGGAAGAGTTCCAAACTTCTGCAGGCTAGGTCGGGAGAGGCCTTGTCGGGATGCAGCATCCAACTCAAGTCCCCAAGTCAGCTAGATGAGGCTTCCTAAGAGAGAGGGGAGAAAGCTGGGACCTTAGAAAAGAGTGCAAATCCCATGGGAGAATCAGAGAGCGAGTGTGGACCGGACCGGGATGCTGTAAACAGAGTCAGTGTGACTGAAAGGCAGGACACGAAGTGGAGAGATTAAGATAGATCAATTATCCTCTTATGTAAACACTGTTGGGTTTGCTGTTGTTGTTGTTGTTGTCTTGTAAACACTCTTAAGGGGCTTTGTACTTTGTCCTAAGGGAGACCCACTGACATAATTTTCTTTTTTAAGTAAGGAAGTGACAAGCTAAGATGAGCATTCTGAAATATCTGCAGAGAACAACAGGGTTCAGAGTCTAGATGAGGACTCTTGAGAAACAGAACAATCAGGCTTCAGCCATCTCTGGCAGAGGAACATCCCTTACCACAGGGCAGCTGGTGACCCACAACAGTGTCTTTTAGCTGTTGAAAGCCATTCTTCCTTGGGGCTCAGCTTTCTTAATCAGCCCTCCCAGAGTGTAACTGTCCTTGGGGAGCTGACTCCAAAACCTCTCTGGGGTTGGATAAGACAACAGAAAGATGTCTGGAAGAAAGTCGAGGGAGTGAGTTACCACATTGCAGGGGCCAAGGTAGTAAGTCCGGCGGCTGCCTCCTGCTGAATCATCACATGGACTCCTTACAGCTGAGTCCTTACAGCCTCCTCTCCAGCTACGGGCAGCAGGGTCAAGGCCATAGGCCACCACCAAGGAGGGTCTTCCCGGAGCCATGCTGTGCTTGCCTCATTTGTGACAACCAGCTCTACAGACTCTCCACTCACAGCATTAGAGCAGGCCCACAAAGGGTTCTCACGGTGGGAAGAAGAGGAGTGCTGACTTACTGCCTAGCTGCAGCAGCCAGCGACATCTACATGTGCTGAGTATGACATACCCTTATCGTCAAGAAGTAGGTACCAATGACTCTCTGTAGCGACTGATGACTCTCTATAACCACAGGGGATTGGCTACAGGACCCCAGAAGAACCTCAAATTGAATCAACATAAAATGTTGGTTTTGCAAATAACCTACGCACATCCATCCTCTTCCTACACATTCATCATCTCTAGATTACATATGCTACCTAGAACCACATGAATACTACAAACAGTTGTTAGACCATGTTGTTCAGGGAATACAGATGAAAACTATCTCTATATGTTCTGTGCAGACATGATTTTCTTTTTCAAATACTTTGTCTGTGTGATTGGTTGAATTCATAGCTATAGAGAGCCAACTGGTATTCTTCCCATCACTGTAGAGATGTGCACATGGAAACAGAAAGGAGCCTGTAGCTAGAGAGTGGCAGAGCTGGCCCAGGAACCCAATCCACCAGACTCTAGAGCCCTGCTTTCATCTGCCTGGCCATGCTGCCCAGGGAGCACAGTGCAGGACCCGGAGCCTCTTTCCTCTGCTGGATTCTGCTACAGGAAAGAATCTGAAATAAAGTTCCTAGGCTCCTTGTTTTCCTCTTACAAGGAATCCTGAACTTTAGAAACCCTTTGCCTGGCTGTTGTATTTTGAACATCCTTTGAAGTGGTACCGACTTCCTTGGTCTAGTAATGTGAGTTTGAGGGTTTCTATGGGAAACTCTATATAGCTAAATATACAATATTACTGTTGGTTATCATATTAAAATATGGACTTTAAAGCAATGAGCTAGGGATGAGCAAACAACAGGACGTCCAAGTGTTTCTCCCATGATTCTTTCTAGTGTTGGACCATTTGCATGGTACTGATGTATATTTGTGGAAGGAAATTGGCCAGGGAGGGAGAACCCAGATGCCTGGGTCCAGAGTCAGGCCGTTGGCGGGAACTGCCATCTCCATGTCAGAGTTTCCCCAGGAATAGCCAGTGGCCCCAAGTGGGGCCCCCTCCTCTCTTCCTGAAACTCCCAGTTGAACTTCAGGCCAGCTCCTTGAAGGCTGGTCTGGTGTTAATTATGATGCAATCCCCCAGCCATGCAGCCTCAGCAACAATTTCAGGAGTCAGGGTCCATGTGCAAGGCCATTAACACTAAACATGTTTTAATCCATAATTGTGTGAGATTTATTTAATTTAGGGGCTTTATTTATAGTTCGATCGGAATTGTAATGTATTTTCAGCTCTCCGCACTGGGATCTGTCAATTTTTACAGCATCTTTTAATTGTGTTCTTCTAGGGCCAGGTGCAAGCAGTTTTCCAAAGCAGGCTGATCAGAGAAGGCCCCTTGTCATGTGGTGCAGTGGGGGAGGGGTGCTGGCCGCATACAAACGTGACTCTATGCCACTATGGGGCAGGGGTACTGAAGCTGGATCCTGATGCTCTGAGCCCATAGCTTAAAAGTCACAGTCTTAAGCCTAGCCTGGCTAGCCTTTTCCTTCATGCTCTGTCAGCACTTGTGTGTCAGAATGAACTTCCCCAAATCCCTCTACTGTCCCTTTGTTTACTCCTTTGTCTGTTTAACAAACATTTACTATCTCAGGGTGTGTGCCGAGAACGCAAACACAAAGATGTGCAAAGCGGTGGCCAGCCTTTCAGGAGTTCTCGGTACTACAGGGAAGGGTAAATCAGAGAGACAGTGGCTACTCACGGAGCATCTGGTCAGTGCCAGGCACTGGAAGAGACAGTAGAGTCACAGTGCTTACAGATTCTGGGAATTTGGTCCAACCTAATTCATTGAAATGACTAAAATTTGGCTAAAAGCTATATAAAGTTAGCAAGTCAGTCAATGCAGCAGTTTGGGGTACATACCTACAGATCTCTGGCTAGCCTTCTGATTGATGGTAAGGAATATTTTACTCAAGGATGAAATTTCTTCCCCTATTACTTTTTGAGTATCAATGATGATTTTCAAACTTCATAAGGGTACTCTGAGAAGTCTTCATGCATCTTTAAGCATTTAGTCTGTTTTCCCCATGCTATTTTCTTCCAGATCATATACTGCCACAAGCTACAGCTCTTGGCATGAAGACACTAGAAGTCGAAGTAACAGAGTGGAGGGAGAAGGGTGGCCCTGCCATCTGGGAACATGCACTGGGGAGAGGTTCCTTCAGACATGACTGGAGGAAGCTGTCACCCAACACCGTGCTACAAGCAAGACACTCAGGAGGTCATGGGAGGTTAGCCATGTGATTCTGCACTGCCAGAGACCAGAACAATGCCAAGCACATTATCAATAAGTAGCAAATGGATAATAAGAAAGATCAGATATGGAAAAGAAGAAACCAGGGCTAAGGCTTTCCTGGCTGGAAGAACTAAGACTGTTGGCCCAGGAAACACAAAGAAACCCTTGTTATCTCAACCCCTTCCAACATCATCGAGCTAATGACTTTAGTTAGGAAATCCTCAGAGAAGTATGAAGTGAGGCCATTCTCAGCTCACAGAGGAGGACTCTATCTGAGGGGATTTCAGTACCTCACGGTCCCCAGTTATGAGAGCTAAGAGAAGGAAGGGGCTGGGTGCTCCTGGGAAAAAGGTAAATTCCTCTAGGTTTGTAGACGAGGCCCAGCATGCAAACAAAGATGGAGCAGCTACCAGAGGCAAAACATCGCTCCAGGAGGGATTTTTCAAATTGTTGATATGATGGTGCAAAAATGATTTGCTATATAGGTCGAGAATAGCTTCCAGGTTGAAGGAGTTCTAGAGAGTCAAATAGAATACAAGGTGCTCTGTGAACTGTCACCATGCCCTGGTGTCAGCCCTTCGTGTATTTCAGCATTTTGTCTGGATTTCTGGGGCTGCCCTGTTTCTGTTCCTTCTGCCTCTCTTAAAAAGCCGGTTAGGAAGGGCTCCTGAGGCCACATATGAGGCCTGAAGGCCATTTGAAACTGTCCACCGAGGGGTGTCTTCTGATGAAGACAAGAGAGGTGTGTACTCTGACTCGGGTGGCAAAAGGCTCACAAGGCCTGCACTCCTCAACCAAGTTCTCCTCTGGGAACAGGGAAAGCAATTTCCTCATGACAACCCAACATGGCTGTGATGCTCACCCCACGCAGCTCTGGCTCCTACATAGCCCTGCAGTGGGGAAGGAAATGCCACCTTTTTGAGATATATGAAGAAATACAGCACCATGTGAAGAAACTGGACTGGTAGGAAGAGTAGGGACTTTCGCTAAGCATTTACCGAGAACCTACTGTGTGCTGAATACTATGGATGGTTAGGAAAGATAGGAACCAAAACAGGCTGTCCTTAAGACTCTAGCAGAAAGGTGTGGCTGAGGACTCTGAAGCTACCTAGAACAGAAACAGCTGGACAGCTGCCTTGGCCAACTGGAGAAAGAATACATTAAGATATCATATAGACTGATCTACTTCCTTTAATGCCTAACGGGCCTTGAATGCGGTGCATTATTTAATCAATTCTCTCAGTCTCAGGCTAGCAGAGATAATACCAACAGTGTGTTGAGGAGGGTTGGATCAAAGAGGAGAACCGATGTATTGTGTCCTACCCAAGGCTGGGGTTCTGCAGGTGGCCATTGGTCATACTAAGACAGAAAATGTCCAGAAACGTGATAGCTTGGAAGTTGAGGGACTCTAAGATATCAGACTCAGAGAAGGTTAGGGAGGGAGCGTGTATCTTTAAGAGATGAGTTGGATGGATGGGTGGCGGGTGATTCAGGGGCGGACAAAGTTCAGGCTCCTAAAATGATCTGGTTTCTACATTCTAGAGGTTCTCAAGGATCCCTGATCTCTATAAATGACTTTGGGAAAGGCTTTCTTTTTCTTAGATTCATAAGTTAGGGTAAGAAGATTTGGGAACACATGAAAGGTTATTAGATAATCCTGCTATGGGATGATCCTTCTGTATGCTGTGAACATGCATTACTCTTGTTGGTTAATAATAAAGATGTTTGGCCTATCGCAAGGCAGGATAAAGTTAGGTGGGACAATCAGACTGAAGACTGGGATGAAGGGTGGAGTGGAGCAAGCTGCCCAAGAAGCAAGATGCCAGAGGACTAGTAAAGCCATGGGCCACACAGCAATATAAAGATTAATGGAAGTGGGTTAATTTAAAAGTAAGAGCTAGTAATAAGCCTGAGCTATTGGCTGAGCATTTTGTAATTAATATAAGCTTTTGTGTGTTTATTTGGGACCAGGTGGTCAGAAACAGAAAAACTCTGCCTCTGTTTACAAAATCCTTTGTAGGTAAATTCAGAAAATTGTGAAATACCTTGGATGCCACCTGAGAAGGCAAAGTTTATTCCTTAGGAGACTGCAGCAGTGCCTTGGGACGGTCACACTGGAGGAGGAAGCCTGGGAGAGCAGCGCACATACGTAAGAGCCAGTGGAACAAGTGGGCAGGAGAGATCAATGGAGGAGACCTAAGGGAGTGCTGTTCCTAATGCTGGTTGGAGGAAGACGATGCCTTTGACTCTTTGGAGTTCACAGAATTCAGGACAGAGAGGCAGAAGTAGGAGGAAGGGGAATTTGTGTGGATTTACACAGACTAAGCCTAAAATCCCAGAAGGAAGTTCATATGCGGGAGATATCCTGCCACCATGCATCCGGAGCCCACAGAGAGTGACTGATGGCATAGTGGCAGCTCTCAAAGGTAAGAACTGAACACGTGGGTTGGATGGAAATTTCTAAGGGTGAGAGGGAATGAAGAATTGGTCCAAGGAGATCGCTAAAGACCACTGAGAAACAGTGGTTCCAGGAAAGGGAAATCTCAGAGGGGTGTCCAGGGGAGTTTCAAGGACAGTGGCATTCACAGTCAGGGGCTTAGGCCATCAGTCCTGATGGGTGGAGAAGGGAGCCTTTGTTTAAGGGAGAACATTGGTGACCTTGGTAAATGACCAAGTGACAGGTGAAGAACTGAAGCTGTGAGCATTGGAAGCCAGTGGAGGAAGTTGTGAGGAAGGACGGAAGTGAGAGGAGGGACTAAGCGTTCAAGAAGACCTGGAGGTGAAGAGAGAAAGTTGATTGGGTGGCATCTCGAAGGGAATGTTTTCTTTAAAATCTCTCATTTTACACCTGCAGCATCAGCAGAAAGACTGAAGATGTGAGGGAGAAATCACAGAAGATGGAAGAGACTGGGGCCAGGAGCTGCAAATGAGAAAAGGCAGCAGAAGACCCCCACCCGAGCCTGATACGGAGCATTGAGAACAGTTACTTGTTGTATGACCTGAGACCTGGGTGTACAGTTACTTGTTGTATGACTTGAGACCTGGTTGTACTCTCTTCATACCTAACGGGAGGACCAATATCGGCTTCAGCATCGATGGCTTTTCCAAAAGGGGTCAGCTATGAGGTCTACACAGGCTGTTTCCAGCCCCCTTGCTGTCTCAGAGCAGAGTGAAAAGAGACTACTGGCAAGCAGTCTTACTGCTAAAGATGGGTGTAAATGTGACAGGCATACTTGCAGCAAGACCCTAAGTTTTAGAATCTCGAGAGGGTAAAGGTCACGTGTCCTGCGTGCAAACACTATCCTTGGTTTTCCAAGGACTGGTGTTTTCTGATGTGAACAATCAGAAGGTAATTTAAATAAGGTTCTTTTATCTCAGTTTATATAGTCAGCATTATGTGTGTGTAAATCTAATGACCTGCACTCCAAAAGTACTGCTCCATTTAATTTTTATATTACTTTAAACTTTTTGTGCATTTTAATTATGCAAGTACTACATGAATATATTCTCCTGGTTAAAATTTTTCTAACAAAATAGGTTTTTATCTCCAGGTCTTTACTCAGCCCTTTTCCTACCCAAGGGAAATGTGCATACATATTCAAAGTTGTAATTATATTTTGGGGATTTTTTTTACATCAAAATTTTAAATATTGTTTTTTAAACCTGGTTATAGATGTTACAAATCTGTGTTGGTATATTCAAACATACCCGAATTTAAAATTTTTTATTTATTGATTGTCATTTTGTGTGTGTTGTGTATTGTGTATGTGTGTTGTGTATGTTATGTGTTGTGTGTATGTATGTGTGTGTGTGTGTGTGTGTGTGTGTGTGTTGTATATATGAGTTTGCATGTGCCATAGCACAGATTTGGAGGTCAGAGGACAACTTTGTGGAGAAGGCTCTGTCTTTTAACCTTTTTGTAGGTTCTGGGGTTTGAACTCAGGTTACTTGGCTTATGAAGCAAATGTATTAATCCGTCAAAATGATGCTTGGAACCTTGAAGAGTTTGGAGAAAACATACTTTGTTAACTGCCTTCCTTATGATGAAGACTGTCTCCATTTTGTATCATTATCAGAGTACCAAGTGACATTTCTCAGTTCTCTTCCTGGTACTGGTTAAGGCTGTGTGCTCGGTGAGGAGACTCCTTCTGAATGTCATCTGTGACAGACACTGGCTGTGTGTGTCTTCACACCTTGGCTTGGCTTGCCTTCTGCGTTAGGATTGTGAGTGGGGACGACTGTGTGGCAGGTGTGCTTTAGTGAATAGTGTATTCAAGTGCATTTAAACATCCCGAAGAGGAGCCGCGTCTTTAAGTTGTAACCAAGATGGTAGCTGGGTCATCATGCCCTTGAGGTTTTCAAAAAAGTGAAGCAGCTTTCATCACATGCCAGAATTTGCCTAAGTCTCCAGCCTTGTCCTTCTTGGGCATCTTTGGGGAGCATTCCTGTGTCCAGGAATACTGCCTCCAGATGCTGCCTTCACTGTGCTGATGCTTACAGATCATGCCTGCATTTCAACAGTCCTATCACTGCTTTCCACAGTACTGCTCACCCAGGGCCTCTCTGTGGGCAGACACAGGGGTAACCCCTCCCCTCAACATCTTGAGTTTTAGTACTGGTTGGTGGTGGAAATCTTTGCCTACATGGGAATTCTTGCTAGCTCCCTGCCTCCCAACCATTGCTCAATACCTGTCCTTCTCACCCCACCTCTTTACCATTTGAAGCAGAGAAATTTTCCCATCTTCTCTCTGCATGTGCTGAAGGAATCCCGCCTTGGCTCTCACTTCCCAGACAAGACTTGGGAAGTGACTTCCCAAACAAAGACTCTCCCTCCTTTATTCAGAGGTGCATTATGTTAGTGAGTCAGTAACATTTTGCACCCCTTAAATAGATAACTCCACTCTCCTGGAGCACCCCAGGAGACTTCCTACACAGTAGCCCAATTGCTGTACCTTTGACAAGACTGGATTGGAGGGATCTGGGAGAGGGCTGGAGGAAATACGTTCCACAGGAATATCCTTCCTAACAGGAAGAAAAGATGATTTTAAAAGACAAAGACATTTGAGATGAGTATGAACTGCTGCTCTTGGCCTCGAGCAATGGAAGGCTGGATCCCCAAATTATCTGTTTGCTGTGGGTCAGCCAACACCTGGCACCACCACCAGGTTCTGTCTGACCTCTTCTGAAAAGCCCTTAAGGTGAATTCTCCTTGGAATTTGTTGGTTGACCTGCTTTCTAATGTAAGGATTCTTTTCAGCCTGTGAACCAAGAACTGTTCTGAAGGACTGAACACCATGAGCAGATGTGAGTGCAATTGTGGAGCCCTGAAACTTCAGAGAAAGCCAGAATTGTACTGGGCTTCATTTCCTTAGGAGAGGAAAGTAATTCCATACTGAACAGCTATGACTATTTTATTTTAATTAAAATAAAATAAATAATTCAAAAATAATAGATTCCTTGTTTTTTAAATACATCAAAATAATATATTTAACTTTTCAAAAGAAATAAATCCACCTAAAACCAGATTTGATGCTAGCACGCACACATTCACACACACACACACACACACACACACACACACACACGCACACGCACACACACACACGCACACACATGCACACACACACACACACACACACACACACACACGCACACACATGCGCACACACGCACTTGCTTGTTGACAACTTTTTATTGTCTAAACCTGCCTTGAGTGTTTTCAAAAACCATTCTCTCCCAGTGGAAGACTTCTCTGATCAATTTTTAACATTCAGTGATTTTTTTTTTAAAAAAAACTAAGATCAATATAAATAATCTCTCTAACAAACACAGAATAGAAATTGTAAAAAATGAATAGAAATTGTAAAGAATTAGCTGATTTGGCCCTAGGGTTCCTCTGCTCAAGTACACTTTGGACCCTGAACATCCAGTGAAGACCCCTGAGAAAGCTGTAAGGAAAGTGAAGCCTTAAAGAGGACAGATGGTAGGCTCTTTAAATATTATATGTTTGGGTGGATTTTATATCCAAAATGAGTTTTTAAACTCAATGTCATTTTTGTTGTTGTTGAGAATCCTGTCATATGAATCTTAGAGAACGTGGCAGTAAGCAATGGTAAGCACCCTCAGTCTTCGTGGCTGCTAAGTATTTAATTCTGGATACCAATGCATCATAGGACAGTGGCTTCCTCCTGTATCATCTACATACACAGGACCCAGGCCAAGCAGCAGTCCAATCCAGAACACAGGCAGAAGGAAAGCTGATGTAGACTACACGTTGGCTTCTACTGCATTTACTGGGAAGTTATCAGCAACAGTTCTGTTCATATTTTATTGGCCAAAGTAAGAAACATGGCTAATTGTGATGTCAGAGAGGCAGCAAAGCATACTTCTTCCTCAAAAAAGGTTGTATTAGGAACAAAAGCATATCCCTGTAGGCAGAACCGCCACCAACCCTGCCTCCCCTCTCCATTATGAGCTTGCAAAGACTGCAATGGCAAGAGAGGGGCCATCCAAGATTGACCCTGGATTGATCAAAAGCCGTCTCTGAGACAAGCAGAAGTCCCTTTGGGCCTAAGGGTGCCAGTCAGTTGTGGATTCCAATGCCTGGAACCAAGAACACAAGGCAGGTCCTCACTAGACCCGCCCCGCAGTGTGAGTCGGCGCTGGTTGCCTGGGGTTTAATCTCTCCTGTGCGGTGCTCGGGCTTAGTGATCCCTTACAGGATAGCTGCTCTCACTCCCTTTGTGTAACTGTCAGTGGTTCTCCACTACTACTTCCAGGTAACTGTCAGTGGTTCTCCACTGCTTCCGGGTAACTGTCAGTGGTTCTCCACTGCTTCCGGGTAACTGTCAGTGGTTCTCCACTACTACTTCCGGGTAACTGTCAGTGGTTCTCCACTGCTTCCGGGTAACTGTCAGTGGTTCTCCACTGCTTCCGGGTAACTGTCAGTGGTTCTCCACTGCTTCCGGGTAACTGTCAGTGGTTCTCCACTGCTTCCGGGTAACTGTCAGTGGTTCTCCACTACTTCCGGGTAACTGTCAGTGGTTCTCCACTACTTCCGGGTAACTGTCAGTGGTTCTCCACTGCTTCCGGGTAACTGTCAGTGGTTCTCCACTGCTTCCGGGTAACTGTCAGTGGTTCTCCACTGCTTCCGGGTAACTGTCAGTGGTTCTCCACTGCTTCCGGGTAACTGTCAGTGGTTCTCCACTACTTCCGGGTAACTGTCAGTGGTTCTCTACTGCTTCCGGGTAACTGTCAGTGGTTCTCCACTGCTTCCGGGTAACTGTCAGTGGTTCTCCACTGCTTCCGGGTAACTGTCAGTGGTTCTCCACTGCTTCCGGGTAACTGTCAGTGGTTCTCCACTGCTTCCGGGTAACTGTCACTTGTTCCCCACTGCTTCCAGGTAACTGTCAGTGGTTCTCTACTGCTTCCTGACAATAACTTGATGGCACAAGACGGTTTGCAGTTAACCCAGGCAATTCTTAGGCTCAGTTTCTCATCACCAGGATTGTTATGATGCAGGCCTTGTTACTCAGAAACAGTCTTCACTAAAAGACAGTGGATAAGTAACCTGAGTAGGAAGGCTACTTGAGTCTTGGTTCTGTGAACTCATTACATGGCAAAGCAAGGGATCATACACACACACACACACACACACACACACACACACATGCTTGCACACATACACACACATGCTTGCACACACGCGCACACACAGGACTTTGTTAACAGGTCAAGATCTGGGCAATGTGAGCTCTGAAGAGTAAAGATGGCAGGCAGTGAGGTTTCATTAGACATACCACCTATTCTAGTTTGCTGGGGATAGTCTCAGGTAACCACTGTTGGGGTCATGTGAATACAATGTATTCTTTGTAGTGCCTTTCTTCCACTTTAAAATGTTTCTTGGCTTAGACAGGAAGTGAAGTGGTTGTTCACCTCTAATGGGAACGGTCTTGAATCAGAACTCAGAAGATCTGCATTGACTGGTGGAGTGACCCCAGGTGGATGAGGTGAACTGCTGCACCTCAGCTTTCTTATCTCAAAATGTGGACAGGGGACATCACTGAGAGCATTAGTTAACTCACAGTGTGTTCTGGTTTTCAGGACAGTATAGCAGCACCCTCCATCTGCCAAGGAAGATGAGGCCTAATGGGGCCACTCTGCCTGTCCTAAGGTGTCCATCTGCCTGTCCTAAGGTGTCCACTCTGACTGTCCTAAGGTGTCCATCTGACTGTCCTAAGTTGTCCACTCTGACTGTCCTAAGGTGTCCACTCTGACTGTCCCAAGGTGTCCATCTGCCTGTCCTAAGGTGTCCATCTGACTGTCCTAAGGTGTCCATCTGCCTGTCCTAAGGTGTCCATCTGCCTGTCCTAAGGTGTCCATCTGACTGTCCTAAGGTGTCCACTCTGAGTGTCCTAAGGTGTCCACTCTGACTGTCCTAAGGTATCCACTCTGAGTGTCCTAAGGTGTCCATCTGCCTGTCCTAAGGTGTCCATCTGCCTGTCCTAAGGCGTCCATCTGCCTGTCCTAAGGTGTCCATCTGCCTGTCCTAAGGTGTCCATCTGCCTGTCCTAAGGTGTCCATCTGCCTGTCCTAAGGCGTCCATCTGAGTGCCCAGGCACTCTGCTGGTATTGACTTCATGCCTTGGGCTGTACCCAAGTACTTTGTTTGGAGAAAGAAAGTGTTTCACAGGAAGCAATAAACATGCGTACTCTTGAAAGTCATTGGCCTGGATAATTTCTGAGGACACAGGTCAGGAATCCTGCCCTCCTGCTGTCACCCCCATACCCTGACAAGGAGCAGGCTGTGGGGCATCATCTAGAAGCTGGAGGAGGTGGCTTTGTCAGTCTCAGCCATTCCCTTTACTTGAGATAACACCAAACTCCTCACTCTTACCCAGCAAGGTAGATGATATTGACATTTACTGGATTATTTTGTTTGTAACTCTCTTTTTATCTCCTAACCCCCTTCACGCCTGCCTTCCCAGACTCTAAAATGGCCGCAACTAGACTGAAGCTTTCCTGTGTTTCTGCCTCTACTCTTGGGGTCTCTCAGCCTCTCTAGGCCAGTGCCAGTTTCAGTGTGAGCTCAACTCTTCCCCGAGGCCTCCCTAATCTGCCACAGCTCTGGGAGACGATGCCTCCATCCCAAGCTTCAGCACCATGACTGACAGCGCCTGTGTCCTCTTGTCTTCCAGCTCTGAACCCAAGATTCAAGTGATGGTGGGAGCGCGTTCCTTCCAGCCCCATTCCGCCTTTGCCAATTGGACTGCTGCTTTGTGGTGACAGTGGTGCTAATTCCAGAGTTTGGACTCCCAACATGCACATAAAAGTTGAACACAGAATTGGGGAGACGATGACAAGCAAATCCCTGGAATCTGTTGGCCGGCCAGCCTGGTGGGATCAATGAACTCTACCCAGGTTCAGAGGCAGACCCTCGGAGAGATTGAGGAAGACCCTCCACTTCATCCTTCCTCCAGTCTCCATATAAACATGCACATATACAAATATCCACAATCACAGCCACACACATACATCACATGTGCACACAGGGCACACACACACACACACACACACACACACACAAAACACACACACAATGAAGTAAAAACTAAGGCTTGCATTCATTTTATCCACACACCTTTGTATTCGAGAGCAACAGTAGGGTACAGTGTCTTTATCCACGTTACGTGTCATTCTTTCTCTCCTCTTGAACAATGCTAGTCTTCAATATGTAATTATTATCTTTTCTTTGAAACAGATCTCATTGCCGCTCACTGCCCGGTGAGTAGTCAGGAGTTCATGCCCCATCAGTTTCTGGTCACTGTTATGAAAAAAATAATGTGCCATGACCTGCTTGTGTGGAGATCGAAGGCCACGTCGTTTCTTAGCAACAAAAGCTGTGTGCGGTGGGCACTATAGTCTTTATGTCTAGGATATGACTCATGCCACTCCAGTATTGACAATACCCCTAATCACAAAATCTCAAACAGATCTTCCAATTTCCATTTTTGCCTAAGCTTTCTGGAGTGTTCTACATTGTGATTATGACTCTGATCTGCCTCTCTCCTTTACCTCGTCAAAAGCCGACTTTACGCCTGTCTTCTCTCCTTGGGTTCCTTCCCCACCCAGCTCTTGCTTTGAAGCAACAGTTCATCCCTGGCTTGATGGTGCAGAGAGAACGTCCAAGGGGATCTTCACGCTGACACTCTTGTGTCTCAGGGGTGCTACCACTTTGTGTGTGTGTGTGTGTGTGTGTGTGTGTGTGTGTGTGTGTGTGTGTAACAATCTGGAGGGAGGAAGCAAAGATCTGGGGGTTCCATGCAGGAGGTGCAGGGTACTGGAGGATGCCAGTGCCCTGAATCAGCAGTCACTTACTGTGCTAAGTGGAGACTCTTGGTGGCTTATGTCACAAAGCTCCCCCCAGCCTCCACTGCCCTTTCTTGTCAGGCTTTAAAGTATTCTCCAACGTAAAGGACAGACCCTGGTGGCACCTCCTCCCATCCTGTCTGTGTCCTTTCCCTCTCTCAGACTCCCTTCAATCCCTGTGCTCTGCTGGAGCTATGCAGGGAATGTCTAAACCTTAAGCTGACTTAAGTCGATGGGTTTCCTGACAGAGTTTTGTTTTAAGCTTTATAATTTTGCTATTAAGGACTTTGCCTTCCTTTAATCATATTCTTTTCAAAGAAAAACAGCAAGACCTGTGTCAATTGGGTCCATGGGGTCAGGAGATAGAGGAAGATTTCGGACAACCAGGGTTTCTATCTGTACCTCCAGTTGTTTTTAAATTGGTAGACAGTAAAATCGACTTCTCCCCTGTGATGAGTTCCGTGACATTTCACACATATAGATTTGTCACCGTACCTGGGATCCAACACAGTTTCATCTCAGAGAAGCCCATCTGCCATCCTCTTACCTGGCCTCCTCTTGTCCACCCGGGACTTCCTGAGTAACCACCCGCCTGCTCTATGTCTCTCTGCCTGCATCTTCTAGGGGATGTTTTAGAAATGGAGGCAAAGAGTTACTGCTGATTTATATATCTTATTTACATACATAGATAAAAGCACCAGATTTCACATTTTCTTTAAATAATAATAATAATAATAATAAAACTTAAAAGACAAGGTGCGTCTCACCTGTGCCATCCCCCCTTCCTGCTTCTGCTGTCCTCCCGCTTCCACACCCTCCCCCATTCCTGCTGTCTGTCCTCTTCCACATCCCCCCTCCCCTCCTGCTGTCCTCCCTCTTCACCCTCCTCCCTCGTTCCTAGTGTCCATCCTCTTTGTGGGCTTCCCATGCTCCTTTTCATGTCCTGTCCCTTCATCCTGAAGAGTTTCCTTCAGCAGCACTTTGGAGCTGTTGCACATGGGGGATGGGGGGGGGTGAGAACAACTTTAATTCACCCCCATTTTGAAGAAATTTTCCTGAATTTAGAGTTCTGGATTGACAACTCCTCTTCTATCCCCTTCAAAATGTTCCTCTTCCTTCTGTCTTTCTTGGGAAAAAAGCCTAGCTGCTCAAAACAAAAAAATACTTATTGTCCCACTGTTTCTTTGGGACTCAGATGAGTCTTCTCCTTCAGGATCCATCAGCGGTCCAAACAACCATGTGCTGATCAAAGGTCTATGGTTTTAATTGGAAGGCTCATTCTGGAAAGGGTCAGCATCCAGCTCCTTCAGTGGCTGTTGGCATTCCTTTCCTTATTGTTGAATGGAGCGTCTCACTTCTCCTGTGGCCCGTGGCTGGAAGCCCGTCTGTGTTCTTTGTGACACCATCTTATCTCAGATGGAAGTTCACTTTGTCAAAGTGTTCAGGTCAGAAAGAGCGTATGTGAGAGTACTGAATATGGTGAATATAGAGATAGAAAGACTGTGGAGCCACAGGAGAAAGAGATTTAATCCATTAATATGGCAGAAGTCACAGTGTTTTGCAACCTGATCAGGAAAGTAATAGCTTTATCACAGTCTATTTGTGAAAAGTAAGTTAGGTACACCTTCCATTCAAAGGGAACGGATCACACACAGGCTAGACAGCTGGTATGTAAGGATTATGGCTGTCTTAGAAATGTGCCTACTTACAGAAACAACTCAAATATCAAACACTGGATAGTTGAATAAACAAAACAGGGCCCATGCATTGCACAGAATATTGTTCAGCTTTAAAAGAAAGGTATGTGCTATAATATGTATGAATCTCGAAGACATCAAGAAAATGAAGTAAGTCAGACACATATGATTTCAGTTTATGAGACACCCAGAGTAGTACAAGTCAGACACAGAAGAATGGTGGGGATGGAGGAGCTGACGCTTAGGGGATGGTGGTTCCATTGGGGAAGATGAAAAAGTTCTGGAAATGACTGATGGTGATTGCTGTACAATACAACCAAACACTTAAAACAGTAAATTTTATGAATTTTTAGCCAGAATTTTAGGAAAATAATGAGTCATAATTTTAGGAAAAGAAGAAGAGGAAGGTGAGCAGAAGAAGGAGAAAGAGGAGAACATTTGACATATTGGCCTGTCAAGTATGCCGTAAGATGCCAAGACTTGCTGTCTCTTCCAGTTTCAGATGCTTCAGGAGCAGTGAGTCCTTTGCAGACAAGTTCAAGAGCACACTGCATACTGTAGATGTATTTCTAAACAATCTTATCAAATAAGAAACACAGAGCCAAATACAGAGATAATAGCCAAAGAGATCAGAGCGAATAGCCATGACTAGCCTTAGCTTACCACCACACAGTAGCTTCCGCAGAGAGAGCTTCTTCCTGTCTAACCTGAGCTTGTATTGCCTTCCTGTTCTGCCTTCTCATTGGCTCTAAACTCAGCCACATGACTTCCTCGTCACTGTCTGTCTATACAGACCTCCAGGTCTCTATGGTTGGTACTGGGATTAAAGGCTCGTGTCATCACGCTTGGCTGTGTCCTTGACCACACCGAGACTCTGCCTGCCATGTGATCGGACTAAGGGTGTGGGCTACCACTACCTGACTTCTGTTTATGGCTCACTTTGACTTCTGATCTCCAGGCAAACTTTATTTATTAACATACAAATAAAATATCACATTTCAGCACAAATAAAATATCACCACAGCATACAAAAGGCCTCCAGTGGCACAGACATGGTACGAAAAAACAACAGCCACAAAACTAGGAATCTTCTAAGGGAGTCCACCCAAAGCTCCCGAGGAGCATAAATCTTGCAGAACAACAGAATAAGAAAGGCCTGAAGAAGATGCAAGTAAACAAGGCAAAGGTGATGAGCACTTGTGCCAAGGCCATCATGGCCCCTGTAGAGCCTGAGAAGCTTAAGCCCAAGACGCCAAAGGGTCCTAACAGCAAGCTCCACCAACTCGCTTTTGCTGATTACCCAAGCTCGGAAAGTGAATTTATGGCTTGATAGCCAAGGGTTGCAGGTTCTGCCAATCAAAGACAGAGGTCCAAACCAAGGCAGGGCCTTCAGCTCCAGCTCAGGCCCAAGTTTCAGCTCCTTCTTCAGCTCAGGCTCCCAAAGGTGCCCAAGGCCCTGGAGGGCCCACAGGGAGGGGCTTAATCTGCCAATGTGAAAACTCCATTCACACCCACCTCTTCATTATTTGCTGATGTCCAGGGCTGTTTTCTTGTGAATAAACTTGAGGAAGGATCTGAAAACGAATAAACAAACAAAAACAAAAATAAAAAGGCTACAACCCTTGTTTAAATCCTACGGATGCTGTTGATGTTTTTTTAGCAACATTTGACACATGAATAGGTGGAACGTTCCAACAGTTTCTATGGGTCATGGTTCTAGTGTCGGTAATCAGTTTTTAAGCCTTAACTGTGTTCCATTCCTACACTACTCAGTAGTCAGCGTGGGACTTGCTTATTGGTCCATCCCACAGAAAACTTTTCAAGTTCAGTTCCGGGCATGCGCACTGTGGACATAAGCCTAGACAGTGGGCGTTTGGAGGACTCACTTTCCCGAGGACTTCCCTTTCTGTGGCTCTCTGGGAGGTTGCTAGCCTTGCTTTCTTCAGTAATCTACATCTTCGCTCCTGTGGCCCTGATCTCCAGGCCCAAGCAGAAAGACAGCAATAAGAAGCAAAAAGAACCCTACTCTCCTCCCCTCTTTTTAAAATTTTTTTTTTATTAATCCTTTGAGAACTTTATACAAAGTATTTAGTATATCCACTCCACCATCTCTTCCCAGAGCTACATCCTCTGTCTCTACTCACCCAACTTTGCATCTTCTTTTTATTTATTTATTTATTTATTTATTTAGCCCCTGAGACCAATTTGTGTTACCCACATTCTCTTGGGCTTGGGGGTCACCCACTGAAGTATATTTGACCTACTGGTGGCCACCCCTTTAAAGAAAACTTTCTCTCCCAGCAGCTCTCAGTTGCCAGTGGCTCCCCAGGCAAGGGTGGGATTCTGTTCCCACCCCCCATCTCCACGGGAGGACTTTGTCTGATTGGGCTTCTGCAGGTCTTGTGCAGGCTGTCACAGTCACGGTCCATTTATCTGTGCAACTGCCCTGGGATTTCTGGAAGGTATTGTTTCACTGTAGCCATTCACATCCTCTGGCCCTTACTACCTTTCTGCCCTCTCTTCTGGGATGATCCCTGAACCTTGGGAGGGTGGGGTTTAATACGATGTCTCATTTAGGACTGAGAACTCCACAGTATTTTATTCTCTGCATGACGACAGCTCTGCCTTTCTATATTAATCATCATCTGCTACAAAAAGAAGCTTCTCTGATGAGAGTTGAGAATTGCACCAATCTGAGGGTATAAAAATAAGTCATTAGGAGTCAGTTTAATACTATGTTCATAGTTTTATAGCAGACTAATAGTAGTAGGTTCATTCCTAGGGCCTATTGCCTGTCTACCATAGGCTCCTGGTCCTGAATGGTACCTGGTATGGGTTCCATCTTGTGAAGGGGGCCTTACATATAATCAGAGAGTGGTTGGTTACCCTACTTATATTTATGCCATTATCGCATCAGTGGACTTAACTCGCTGCCATGCCAGTCATGACTTTAGCTTGCAGGATTCACAGCTGAGTAAGACTGACGATTTTCTCCTTTGGTAGTGTGCATAGCACCTTTCAGAACTATGAAATCTAGCCAGTAAGGATGAAACTTTCAGCTCAGTACCAGCTTGATTTCTCCATCTTCTATGTCTCAGGTATGTGGTGTTTCCAGCAATGGAGTTTTACTGTCAAGTTCTGGAGAATAACCAAGACCAATGGCACTAGTCTGTAGCGTCCTCACATTCTTGACACAGTTCCTGGGTTCCCTTCTCATAAGGTGCTGGCCCCTTTAGGCCTCCACTGTGGTTGTTCTTAGGGATTAAAGTAAGGGGTGACAGCACATTTCTCCCTGAGATTTCACTGTGTGTCCCCAGTCCCTGACTGCTGGACTTCTGAAGATGTCTCTGCTCCTGTCCTGATGCTCCTGTGCTGGATTTGTACTTCTGTTCAGACAGCAAGGCACACCATGGGGAAAGAATCTTCACTGGCTACCATTTCATGGCACTTTGGCTTCTGGTCTTATTTCTCGCTATTTTTTTTTTCTAGCTCTTAAATGGATGCTTTATGCAGTTTCTGCCTAGATGTATTCAGTTGGAGAGATGGGTCAGCTCCTCCTCTGCAGGAAAGTCAACTTCCCTCCCTCCCTCCCTCCCTCCCTCCCTCCCTCCCTCCCTCCCTCCCTCCCTTGTTTTGCCCTCTAGCCTAGGCTTGCCCCAGGACTGTTGGTAATTCTCCTACCACAGTCTCCTGATGCTGGGTTTACAGGTGTGAACCTACACTTCATTTAGCTCACGTAGAATCATAAAGCTTCTATGACTATACATTGCCAAAGGGCCCTGCCTATCCCCCATCTACTCACCCACTGACTCTAAGGATAAGACTGGAATAATCACTGCTCATCACAGCCGTGTAAGAAATGTATCACATCTTCACGGAGTTTAGAACAGAATTCCCATGTGAGACATGGTTCCTGAATTCCACCTGTACACTGTCCCACCCAGCTCACAGAAGATAAATGAGGAATTCAAAGAGTTTTGTGTCCTTGAGCTTGTGAGCATGTCACAAGCCCCCCTTTCTTGCTCTGGGGGTGAGAATGAGGGCACCGGGAGAAGTCCTGTTTTTAAGCACAGGTTTGTGGTTTTTGAAAGAGCAGAAAGCACAAAAACATAACCACTTATATGATTGTTCTCCGCTGAAGACCGACTGACAAGACGTCTGAAAATAATCCAGAAGTGTCTTGTTTTCAGCAAATGACTGTGAAAGTTTGGGAGGAAATTTTCACTTAAGAAAAACAAACAAGGAAAATTGAAATGGAGACACTGGAAAGAACAATGATGGAGGAGCTGGAGAGTGCTTCAGTTGTTAATGGTATTTGCATCTGTAAAATGAATCTCTCTGAAAACCTGGAAGTGGCCTCATAATTTAAAATCATCTCAGACAGCACACGTCCCCAAACCTGATAACCTCTGAATTCAATTGCTCAGAACCATTTTTTGAATCCTCCTAAAAACATGAAGTTGTGAGAACAGACAGAACTCTAGACTTTGAATTATCAAAGACCTTTATATATATATTGCCTGTAAGGTCTTGCATTAGGAAAGAAATCAAGGTACAGGCTAACCCCAGAGAATCAAATTTTATTGAATCTTTTATGTGAAAAAGAAAAGATGGTGTCAGCGAAGAAAACAAGAATTGAAGTGAGCATCCTGCAAAGAAGAGCCGAACCAAGGCTGCAGGTGTCACGCACAGGACGATTCCAGAGTTGGAAGGCTGCTGGCCAAGGTAAGAGAGACCAGGTCAGGCTGGTGAGGACACTGACGAATAAGCACCTCACCTGGCCCAGGCAAGGGGAGCCTGGGGGAAGAAAAGCATGCAGCACCTTGCCTAGGTGGCTGAGGGGTGGTGTGGCATTGCTATAGCTCTGTTAGTACTCTGCCAGGAGCTGCTGACGGCCCTTGGGGATGCCAGGCAACTGACTGTGAATTTCTGGTTTCTGACCATGCATTTGGGATTTATTTTCTACAGCTGTCCTTGTCTTAACCATGCACTCTTTTTCCCCCCTGGGTTTGGTTTTTGGTTGCATTGGGCAGCATGCAGCCTGCCCCTTGGGCGGCACATGGCTTCTGAGGTTATGGTGCTTGGCTGATCGCTAGTTCTTTGCAAGGACATGTGCTGCATACTCCCTGGAGGATGAAACACAGCAGTGCAAGTTCAGGGCATGGGCCAGACCTCCAACCAAATGGCATTTGCAAAAGGCAACTCGGCAAAATGCTTGGGAAGTTGTGATGTATTGACATTGCCAAGTTTGGGGTCAGCATGCTAAAGCCAGGACTCATTATGTTCCTACCATGCCAACTTGGTACGATTAGCCTAACTGGATCATTTCCTGAGGCCGTATGTTGATCTTTAGGGGAGAGAAGTCTTCATGTGCCCGATGGCTCTGAGCTGTGCCTGGCATGGTCCTGCTTTGGGCACATTTCTGTAAATGAAGTAGAACAGTGAGCCTGGACAGTGCCGGGAGACTTAGAGCAGGCTTGGGTACTTGTTGCAGAGCTATGCTTTTTTTGGTTTTCCTTCCCAAGCAAGCCTTCAGAAGAAGGTCAAGGCAGCTCCACTGTGTGCAAGGCCGACTCCCCCGCCTCTGCCCTCCCACACAAATAAAATCAATAGAAGGACCTAGAACACTATAAGTTATGTTTCTGGGCTGTGTAACCTGTATTCCCATTGGAGACCTATCAATGTGAACTAGCACTGTTGGGAAATCTCTTCAGCGCCCCTCCTAATCAATACCTCTGTTCATTATACATCTCTGATGAATATGGGTAATGATTGGGTGTCCACGAATCAGGTGACTAAAAATAACTGTGCCTTGCTGAGGATCGATAGCCGTCCCCCCAGTATTACTTCAGGCAATTCGATATTCTCAGCAACCCCTCCCAAGCTCAGTCACTGTGGTCCTTTCTCGTCCCCACTGATGGATCAGCTTCGTCCTTAGTGGCTTTATTAAATTAGTAGCTCTTAATCTACTGTCACATTGTCAACGGACACAGAGCAAACCAGCAGGAAGCAAGTCCTGCGTGGCTCAGGACAGCACCTGGCCACAACCCTGGCTGTTTTGATAAGCTTTGTGCTAGGACCCGTCTTCATGGGTGCCTTTTCACTAAACAGAAGGTGCCTCATCATTTAATAACATTTAAAACGACTTTTTTTTTTCTTAAGGAGAAGGAACTATGTGAGGGAGAATTCTTGCCAATTACAGATGTGTTATGACAGATGAAGAGATCATAATTATGCCTGGAATCCCTGCAGGAGTGTGTTAACACATCAGTGACATTCGTAACCACATGCCTCAGAGGTGGCTGCTTTCTCCCAGATCACTTAACCTTTTTTTTTTTTTTTTTTTTTTTTTTTTTTTTTTTTTCCGACACCCCAAGCATATCTCTGAGTGCTTGGAAGCCAAGGGAAGAAGCCCCATGGTGGCTGGCTCTCTTAATGCCATGGGAAGGACCATTGGTCAGGAATGTCTGCAGCTGGGCAGCTACTGGGCCTGGCCACAAGCAGCCTGCCCAGAGGTTTGGGCCAATGGGTTGCTGTGGTGTGTGGGGGCCATGGTCTTGCCTACAAGCCAGAGGAAACAGGGTAAGTAAGCAGTCTGGACCCGGGTACGGAGAGCAGAGAACACCCAGTTGGAGGGGAGGCTTTGGTCATGGTCTCCAATGAGCTGCTTTAAATATGCTTGCCTTAAGAGGTGGGGCAAGAATAAAGCATCTTGCAGTGTGACAGGAGAAAGAAATGCCACCAAATATGACATCTTTCCTTCTGATCATTTTATTTCTAGATTTTAATAAGCACAATCTGAAAAAAACAAAAACAAAAACAACAAGACCCGGCAAAAGAATATGCACCAAAAGGCAAGCATTTAGCATGAGAAAATCTACAGTCCTCACTCCTGAGGTCTACATGTTAGAGGGCCGGGGGTGGGGGGGGGCGTGGGGGGAAGGAGATGTGTGTGCAGGAAGTTATGGCACAAAGACCCCAGTTCTTCCTTTTGTCTTCCTCGCTCAAAGAAGCAGAGCAAAGGCTTTTGGGGGGAAAGCCTCTCTAGAAAGACATCCAAGAGGCACCCTAAAGAGTGAGCTTCAGTGAGGAAAGTTTGAGGCAGGGTCTGCCTGGCTCTGTTGAGACTGGCTTAGATTTCTGGGCCTCCAATCCAGCTTTAGGATGTTAGCAGGAGACGAGGTGGTCTCCTAAGAAGCCTCATAATAATACCATGTTCCAGTCTCCTGTGGAGACTGGCTCTAAGTCAGCCAAGAGCAACAGGAAAATTGAGTGACTAGCATCAGGCAACAGAGGTAGAGCTGTGAAGGACAACTTAGGAGTTTCTTGAGGTTTCTTCAAGTCAAAAGGCCAGAAGCTTTCCGTGACTGATAAATCTTTAATATAAAAATTGTACAAGAATTTTGATACAAATTACAAGAGGTATTTGGACAAAATATGAATAAAATTCCATTTACATCCCCAAACCCTTATGCATTTTATGCAAAAGACATACTGTAGACAGTTATAGTACAGAAAATACAACAAAGGAAATAGTAAATAAACAATTTCAATTACCTTAGACTGCTAATAAAAACAAACCACAAAGTGAAACAAAACCAAACCATCGATTAAAATACATACAGTATTCATGGAGCTACTGATGTCACAATGACTAGGTCGGGGTGCACGCTGTCCCATCTCTTGGTGCAGCTGTCTCTCCTCACAGAGATGCTGGTTCTGCCAGAGGCTGGGGGGAAGAGACCTCGAAGCATGCAAACGAGAACATAAAGAAAAAAGACCAAGCCTCTAAACTCTAGGTGGGAGAGGGACATATCTGGGGCAAAGTTCCTTTCCCTCAAGATATTTCCATTCCCTTTATCCACTTTGAGTATGGAATCTAAAAGCTGAGCCTAATGCTTTTGTTATTAGAGATGTACCAGAGGATTTGGGGGGGGGGGTTCCATGTTCTCTTAGCCAAGGGAGGGGTCTCTTCACATCCCACAGACCCAAGTCTTGCCCAGTTTCTTAATCATCTTTGCCCACCCCCTGAACCACACTGAGCTCTCCCATGACTGTTCAGATGGCACTGGCAGGAAACGGGGAGCTTCCTCAGTGAGACAGCAGAACCAAAGTTTGCACAGGAAAGTGAGTGCATTGCATACAACGAATCTTAGTCCTATCGTGTTAATACATAATACTAGAACATCTCATTTGCTTAATTCATGTTATGTAAACCTGGGCAGGGTAGAACACACACACATCTCTGAAGTGATCAAAGCCAGGAAAGGGGAGGGAGTGTTCTACCCACTTGCCCCAGAAGAGATTGATTTATTTTTTTTGGAGGGGAGTGGGTACCATCAGGAGAGGAAAGGGCAGGAGTAAGGATGGTAGAAAAGCCAGAGGAGAGTAAGACAGGCAATGAGAGGAATGAATGACCTGTACAAAGACATGCAAAAACGCCCCAAGTAGAGTATGAGATTTAAAAGAACCAACAGTCTTGCTTTATACATCTCAAGTGAACCTACTAACTCAGCACATTGGCTGGAGTTCAAGAGCATCATGCCTCGTGAATCAGCGCTTACAAAAGCTATTGCACGGATTCAGGAGTAGGTAGGGGATGCTTTGTCTCCTAGCAAGGAAGAGGCAGGCAAGTCAGTGCCCACCAAGACAGGGCCAGGGTAGTCCACCTTGCAGAGTGGGTGGGGGACACCATGAGGGCTGGAGTTCTCACTTCTTGAAAACTTTTCCAGGGCCAGCAGAGTAGAGCTCTTTCCCACACCTGGGGTCTCCCCAGGGTCTCCTCCCAATCCTTGCATTCCATGACAGAAGTGAACAGAGCCGGTTAATAACTGATGCCTTTGCCATCTTAGTGGTGTGTTTACTCAACAACACATTTGGCAACAGGAAGCCCCGATAAAAATCATGGTACAGCACTTAGAGTCTCCCTGTCTTGAAGAAATATACTTTTATACTATCTACTACTCTCTGTTTTTGTTAAAATACCATTTCCTGCTCTTCTTTCCCTTCAAAGATTCTTTAAAGAAAGCTAAATAAAGCATGCCAACTATACAATGTCCTTATGTGTCCCTGTCACTTAGAGCTCAGGGGGGCAAATCTAATATTTGCTAGCAGAATTTGTGCAATTTTGGCAACTGAGTCTTTAATTACAATTTTATTAAGATGCTTGGTAACTGCTTATTATAAATACACGAGGGAATGTAAAAAAAAAATCAAACTGTCTTTACTCAGACCCAAAGTCCTTTTTCAAAGTGCTTTTCTTTTCAGTTCTCAGGCTGGTTTGAGAAGTGACTTAGCACTGCTTCGTCAGCCCAGACCTGATGCGTCCTGTCCCGAAATCTGCTCTTACTTTCCTTGCAAAAGTCTACAACGAAGACAACACCTCCACACGTCACCTTGGGTGACTAACACCTCATCTGAAATGTGACTTTCTACCGGGTGTGCCACGGTAGTTGGCAGCAAACAGGACGGCCCTTAGCTCCATGTGGAAGGTGTGCAGATACAGCTTGCATTTCATTGCCAACTAGCCACTTTCAAACTACCTTTTAAGTAGTCTTGTATTCAGAAATAACCAACAGGACACATTATTTGGATTCAAGGTATTCTGGAACATAACGTTTTGACTGTACGTCCTTCAAGCCTTTGCTCTTTGATCTTGTAAAGCTCACTATACTTAGATCTCACCAAATTTTCCAACATGGAGAATTTCTCTTTCACACCTAAGCTCTTCATTGTTTTAACAGCTAAAGTTGAAAGAATAGAGCCTTATTTTATTCTGATTGTCAGCTCAGTTTGGCAAACAAAGGTTAATCCATCTTGTTAAATATGGATTTAGAGTCTATTATTGAAAGACAAATGTATATATTTAGTGTAATGGTTTGATGCCAAAGAAGTAAACATCCCAAACCATGCTTTTCAGCCACCATTCATAAGCAGTTTGTTTACAACACACACACTTTTTGACAAGGAAGAAAAGTTTTTTTAATCCTTTCCTCACAGAATAAGGACAACCTAATCCTAGTGATGCCCCTGATTTGTGGGGAAATGTTCTCTATTGCATGGCCACACCCAATACTCCCCAAATGGATGGGCATGGAATTGAATTCCTGTTTCAAAGAAATAGAGAGCAGTCAGACTGTGACTCTCTCCTGACCCTTTATGTAAGACATCATCCTTATACTGTCCGGTTAATAGCTGGTGAGAGCATGTAGAAGCAGCCTAGAGTTTCCTAAAGACACAGGAGGTGTGCATGTGTGCTTGTGTTGGAGGCAGGGGAGAGAGGGGATGACAGAAAGAGACAGGAGAGATGGAGGCGGCAGGCTGATTGTGAATGAGTGTGTACAGCAGGGAACTGGTGGGGAAGCCTGGCCCTCTACTCAATTTCCCCTTCACCAGGGATAAACAGGCAATTACGCATCCTTTTATATTTGATGGCCAAGTGCTGAACTGGAAAGCACACTATTAGTTTGTGTCCCTTCAGGGCCAGGGCAATAAGCAGCCAGGAGAGCAGGGGCTGAAGTAGAGAGGGTGTTGTCCGCTGTTAGTGTGACAGTCTTGTCAGCAGCGCTCACATTACTGGAAGGTAATAAAGTGACAAGTAAGTTATTAGAAAGATATGAGGTGAAATTGAACTGAAGCTTCTTGCTGCTCGGCCCCGGCTTTTGCCTTTCCTCTTTGTAATGGTCTGCTATTTGTTACAAACTGAGCCTTGTCCTGAACCCTATATAATTTTTTTTCCTGCAGTAAAGGTCAAATGAATTTACAAGAACACTTTGGAGAAGAATTAAGATAGTTTTATGACAACTATAGTGTGTTGCTTCAAATATATGTTATGTATATATATATACATACATATAATTATAATGAACAATAACACTGACTCAATTTAGTATACTTGTAAAAATGTTGGACTTTTTAGCCCTCTGTTATTAGGCATTTGGAATTTTGAAAAATAAATGTCCAGAGGACAGTATCTGTTATCCAATTATTGCAGAAGGACTGTAAAAATAATTCTGTGTAAAATGTGGGAAGACTGTGGTTAAAAGGACGCGAGGAAGGCTGGGTGTGTGGATGAGCATGGAGGATGACCTACTGGTCAGCTGTACTAACAGGCTCTTCACACTATCACTATAGTGAGGGCCTCTGCAGTGATGGGAAGGGTGGGCAGGAGCCTGGGGCAGTTCAGATTTATTTTAACAGCCACAGGAGCAAGAATGGTAACATTCTGAGGGAAAAAAGAAACTAGTTGCCTCTGCCTCAGCATCCATTCTGATGACAAGATAAACAGCCACAAGGTTTTATGATCACAACTATGTTGTTGCAGTATGTAAATGCAAATCACTTGCATGCTCTCCACTCATCACAATCAGAAGTAGGTTTCATGCTGGGTGGTAGTGGTGCACATCTTTGATCCCAGCACTCGGGAGGCAGAGGCAGGTGGATCCCATGAATTTGAGGTCAGCCTGGTCTACAAAGGCAGTTCCAGGACAGCCAGGATTGTTACACACAAACCCTGTCTCAAAAAACCAAACAAGTTAAAAAAAAAAAAGGTTTCATCACCGGCCTTTTATCTAGGTGACTCCTTGCATTTCTGTGGTCCCAAAGGGACTCTGGCCATCACTTCTCAAAAAGAAGAGCAACCCCAAAACTCACAACTGCCTTTTCTGGCTATCCTGACCCACAAAGAACATCTTAAGACGTCTGTAAGTCCTTCCCAAGATGTGCTCAGTGACTCACCTGGTCATGGGGCACTCTGCAGGACACTGGAGGATGTGTTGGCATCCACTGTAAGGCAGGACTGACTTAAAGATTTTTCTCCTGGACAAACACTTGCAATGCATGAACTGTTTTCCTTTCCAGCTACCCTCAAACCAGGGTGAAGCCGACTCTCTGCTACAAGAACTGCAGCCTTGCCAGCGGCTTTAGGCACCCGCCTTTTATTGGCACCTCCTTGCTCATTTAGATCCCTCCTAAAACCAAACACCAAGAGGGAAAGAGCGAAATCCACTAATTTAAAGAGTTCTAGTTTGGGGAAAGGCGAAGTCTTTAAATTTGTCATAATTTGAAAAAGCTCTGAAAAACAGTGGTCACAGGACAGAAGCTAGGCTCTCTCCTAGTGTCTTGCTCCAAGAGCAGATGCAACCTGTCTTAGGACAGGTGGATTCTAGTCTGTCACTCAAAGTAACTCAACGCCTGCAGACTTGATTCAATCAAGGACTGCTCAGGCATGTGGTGTCCATCTCAGTCTGATTATTAGCTTGTCTGTGTTTGAACTGCTGAGGGTCCCCATTTCATTCATTTGCCTGGCATATTATATGGAGTATACAGAGGACGAGGTGGGGAGGATACCATTATCCTAGGTGGCATGTGTAGTTCCTCCTGAATACAATGGAGGCATGATTCTAAGCCAGCCCATTCTTCATAGATTCAGCCTTCTTTTCCTCCTAAGAACAATGTGTACACTAATGGGCTGTAACTGGTTAAACGTCTTCCTCCTCTTACTGGAAAGGCCTGGAAAGCCATGACCAAAGAAGTCACAGGATGTGGATGGTGACAATCCTAGGCTAACACTGGTTTCTAAAAAGATGTTAGTCACATTGAGAAGGAAAACGTTTATACATTTAAACCTCAAGGAAGGATCCGGCTGACTAGGGCAGCGGCACTAAGACTGGGGATGAGCTACACTGAGCTGGTCTGTTTAAATACAATTACAAGCAGAACAAAAATGGCAGGCTCTTTCATCATACTTTCCAAGCCAGATTACTTATTATCTTTTTCCTTGCTCTCTTCCCCCCCCCTCCCCAGAGCATGCAGATATTCCCCAAAGTGGACCCAGCCTTTCTAATATTTACAAAAACATAGTTTAAAGTGATCAAAATAGTATACTTCAACATTAGCTGGAGAACATGCACAACTAATATTGCCTAATTATGTACCAGTGATAAAACTTGGGCAAAAATCAATCAAACGGGAGAAAGCTACTTGGATGAAAAACCTATGTTCCTATTAATTTTCAGCTAGAAAAGGATGGATGTAGCTAGAAACTGTTTAGGGACAGGAAATGTATAAACGAACAGACAAGTAGGAATGGGCAGAGGTGAAGAGTGCCGCTGGTCAAAATGCTCATCTCCTTATCCTACCTATTTGCATGTATGCCTTGGGGCTACTGTCCTCAGGAGAAACAGTGGTTAAGCCGAAGCACTGTACTCAGGCATGCCTGAGAACGAGCCACGCTTTGGGAGGAGAACTAGACATCTCATGAGTCTACATTTCATGTGTTATATCCACTGACTTCCCCTGTCCCTTTGAAGCGAATAGGCTTTATACTGAAATATTTAGTTGTGAAAAGGCCACCACAACAATGGGCACATGAGCAAATAAGAGACATACTTTAAAAAAGTGCCAGCTGCCCAGTCCTGGTGCCGTATCTAACGAACAGGGGTATGCATTAGAGTCTGCCAGCAAGGGAAACACCACTTCTTGAATCTCATTACTTCTGGACCTTTTCTAGCTGGCTACAGACATCAGCCAGGTGTGTGGCAAGTGACAAATGCTTGTTCAGAACCTGGGTTGTTGGCTGAGGTGACTCCTGACAGCTAGGTGATTCACTCAGGAGAACCATTTGACATTTTACCCGACATTCAATTAAACACACTAAACACTGATTTTTGTAGAGATGAATTCTCACATCTCTAAGAGGGTAACACTTGAAAGTTGTTCAAACATAAATGCATATTAATGTTTACAAAACAAGGTGTAGGTTAGTCTCCACGCAATCTAAAAGACAGTTTCCATACTTTCTGATGAGATTGTAACAATGTGTTTCAATCCTCTTTGAATCCAGCACTTGGTAACAGACAACAACGCAACATAGAGAACGCTAAGAGAACCAAATGTTTGCAAACAAATGTTCATTATTCTAGTTCAATCTTTCACAAACATACTGTACAGAGGCTTGTATGTTATAAAACAAAGGAACACATCTGTTTGTTCAGTTTAACACGACACCAAAATAAAGCAACTAAGCTTTGGGAAAATCAAAGGTACAAGGAAACAGAACAGTTAGTACTAATTCCTCAGCTTTTTACGTAAACATTTGTCACTAACAGACATTGTGTGTGAGAGTTTCTTTTGTACTGCAAATGCTTTTGGTCTTTCCTCGCAGTGGAATACGTGAAGGACCCAGTGGACCCTGTGGCATCTTCAGAAAGAGACAACGGTAACACTTTAGGAACACCTAGTTCATCTCTAAGAGTCTACTGCTTGGAAATTCTCAAAAATAAAAAATCCGGAACCCTCGATGAATGATGCTTAATTTTGGAAAAAAAAAATAAATACTGTGAGGTACAATAAGTCGCACAGGAATAATAACAGAAACATATCAACGGTTTCCTTTGGCAAATTTAACGGAAGTGAATGCTGATGTGAACACAGAAAAAAATTATAAAACATGAAAATGGAAATGATATAAAAATTGAAACAAAGGGCATTTCTAAGTTTTAGACTGTTGGGAGAAATGTTTGAGGCCATTAAATGCAGAAAAGAAATACATTCTCTATTATGTAGTTTGACAAAATACTAGGGTTTACCCCACCCCACCGCCACCCCCCCCAAAAAAAAGAAAACAAAAGACAACAAAACCCACTCTGCAAGCACACCCCAGCAGTTCTGGCTGTAGACGAAGTTGAGTAAATATCATCATTTAGTCAGTATGCTGTGGTAGCCGAGGCTGCCGATGTGGTTAACCAGCTCAGGCAACACTGTAAACATCAGAAACAAAACAAAAAGGTTTGGAGCAGTCCCCCCCCCCCCCAGCCCACCCCTTGTTCTCACTCTCAATTGCTTGGTTTCAGGCTTCCTTTCATTTCTCTGACAAATTCGTGTGGGGAAACACAAAACACTACACAGTGAGATCCTGTCTTTCTCTCTCCTTCTACCGCTGGCTCGCTCGCACGCTCGGAGAGGAGTGCTGCTCAATTCAAGTTCAGCACGTGTTTCCAGAGCTCCCCAGAACAGTGACTGTGAATCGGCTTTTGATTTGGTCTATTAAGCAGGCCCGGCTTGCAGTGCTACTGCGGAATTGTGACAAAATGAGCCAGCCAGACAACAGACTAAACCAGCTCACACTTTCTTCCTTTTCAAAGGAGAAGGGTTAGGGCCTTGGAAATGAGTGTTCAACTCTTACTGTATTCAGCTTTGTTCTTTAGTGAGTAATTCGGGCTACTGTGTCCTGAAATATTATCCTGCCTCTACTGAAGAAACGCCTTGGCTGTTTCACGCCACCTTATTTTGTTTTCCTTTTATGTCAGTTAACGTGTATGGAGGAAGGATGCAATATTGATTCTAGTAACATTCGGCACTCGAAAGAATCACGTGGTTTTTTTGTTTGCTTGTTTTGTTTTTTTAAAGCGGTTTTCTGGTGGCCAAAAAAGTTGGCCTGTGGTTGTATTGAGTGACTAATCGTATTTTCGTTTCTGAAAACTTGTGCAAAGTTGGCAATTCTGTGTTAACACTAGTACTCTTTGTTTGGCATTTGTGCCCTTTACTGACCAGATCATTTTTACACAAATGGGTTGTTTTTGTTTTGTTATGAAAGAAAGATACCTACTGAAGTATGGCGATAGTTTTAAGGATAAAAAGAAGCACAGATATTACACATCCCCTTGTAGTGTCTGACAAAGTGCATGGCTGGGTTTATGTACTAGTACAGGACACTTTAAAAATCAGGTCTGTGCTGTGGAGCATGCCAGCACGTCTTCATCACTCTATCTAACAGGGAGTCAAAACGAGACCAGGGGAGTTTTTGTTTTGTTTTGTGTTTTTTTTTTTTTAAGAAAATGTGCATTAATGCTAATAAAAATGAATAGAACTAGCCAGCAAACTATTTATTTCCTGCATATCTAACAGCTGGATGTAACTGTCAAAACTAAAGAGAGTTCAACAACAATCAATACAACTGTTTTACATCATTGGCCTCTCAAGGCTAAATATTTACAGGTGAATCTGCCATGCTTTAATTAAAGATTCTCTCAAAACCTTAAAGTTCACAAAAGACAACTATAAGAAGTTCCTTTTTGTTTCTTTTCTCTTTTTTCCCTTTTATTTTTTATTTTTTTTTGCAGGCAACAGTCATAGGTACAACAAAATGTCTCTTTGGAGAAGACCAAGAATTATTCTATCAAAATTGGGGCTAGCTGAACACCTTATATGTGTGTTCCTGTGTGTGTTTGTGTGTGTTGAAAGGGGTACTTCTGTTTTTACCCCAAGTAAAAGATCCACCCTCTCCCAAAACTATAAAGGAAAAGAAAAAAATTCAAAAGCACCTAGTGTTTATCATTTTTATCTAAAGAAAAGGAAGTATGTGTGTGCGTACACGTGTAGACATGTACACGTGTGCACACACACATGTGCCCCGCTATGGGAGCACACACTGGCTATGGCAGTTCAAACATGTAGGCCATCTGGTGAGAGCTGGCATTTGGAGTGTCCGTTCCGGGACTAATCTATGGAAGGGAAGGGGATGTTTTTGTGGAGGTTAGGGTTCTGACTGTGCCGATTGCGGCTTCGCACAGAGGAGAACATCATGTTGCAGCCTGGGACTTTGCATTTGTGCATCTCTCGCAAATGCACAGTTTTGTAGTGGACCCTCAGAGTCCCCTTGTTGCTGTACATTTTGTGGCAGATGTTGCACATGATCCCACCGTTGCTCCCAGACAAACTGTTGAACATAAGAGATCCTGAAACTTCGGGCCCGAGGCTGCCGGGGAGGGTGGGGGCCTCAGCCTTGTGTGAGGATTCCCCGCTGTCACTGGCCCCGTCAATGTCGTCCAGAAGAATCCCCTCGTCGCTGCCCGCATCGGATTCTCTGGAGGAATGGACACTGCTGCTGGACTGGAGGCTGGAGGTGGTGCTCAGGTCGAGGACCATGTAGTCCTCCGCCATGCCTCTCCCATACCCGTTCAGGTGGGAGTCTTCTGTCCCTGCGGGAGAGGAGGCATCTTCCCTGACATCGAGCCCCAGAGGGTGCTGGGCACCATAGATCTTCATCAAAAATTCATCCCGGAGGTCCTTGCTAAGGGAGGGCTGCGATGAGTCCAGGCCCATGTCATCGAGTTCTTTGGTCAACAGTTTACGATGCAGGTTTATGTTGGCACTGTGTCTAGGAAAACAAGAGGGAAGGGGGGGGGGAGGCGCACAGGGAGTGGGGAAGGGTGAGAAAAAGGAGAGCATTTTAAAATTGATTCAACTTTCATTAAGCACCAAATAAGCACATTCATTCCTAATTACACCATTTTAAAAGCAAGCATTCCCTACATCCTCGGGACCTGGGATTGAGTGCAGGTGGGAGGTGCAGAAAGGGGAACTTTCCATTGATGTAATTTTTATGAATAAGCTCTTCAAGGGCAGGATGAATGCACACTCAGGCACTCTTTTCTCAATGGCTGTTCCGTTAGTGCATCAGCCACAGCCACAGAGGACCTCGTAGCAGATGTCATATACATAAAATTAGTACAGGATAATAAACATGAAAAAGGGTAAAAGGATGGAAACTCTCATTTTGTCTAAATGGAATAGCCTACACTTTCCTTAAAATCAGAAAAGAACAGCAAACAAGCCTTTTCTAGTACAGCAAATACTATGAAAAAGATCTGCATTTTTAAAAAGTACATGGTCTACATGTTTAGGTTTAACTTAAAAATCATCTTCCCCACTCTCCTATATTTCATGTTTTAAGTTTAAGAAAAGTCTCAGCAAATTAGTAACAAAATAGTTAAAAGGGTTTTTGTGTGTGTGTGACGTGAATCTTTTTTTCAAACCTGTCTGGAACCCCACCCAAATCTAACAGCAAAAATATATTTTGTTTTTCAAAAGTTGCTACATTTTAGTATTGAACTGTCTACATCAAATAATGCTACTTTAAGGTTTAATTCTTTAAAACATAATCTGATAAATTATTTTATAAAAAAATATAACCTCTACCTCCCCCCACGAAAAAATCCAAAAGGATAAAATAAAAGCACAGTAAGTAAAAAAAAAAAAAAGTCAAACACAATGACATAGAGTCCCTTTAGTTTACAAACAGAATCCCTGACTCTCACAAGCAAAGCATCATTGAGAGCTTTGCTTGTGTTAAAAAGGTTGAGATTCATTCCCAGAGCATCTACAGGGACCTCATGACTTACAAAGCCCATGTCACTGTTTATCTGAAACATTGCCTTTGTATTTACACCCCCCACTGACTTTTAAAGCACCCTTGGGCATATACCTCTCTTCACCCGCAAAGGCTCAGATGTTTGCCAAGTACCTCAATTGAAAGCTACCCTCCAAAAAACAAAGTGATAAGGAAACAGGGAAATCAAATTTGCCAGCACTGGACGCTGGACATCTTTGAGAAGTTAATTGTGATGATAGAAATAACCTAAACGGCCAGCATTAAGTTCATGAGCCCTCCTGGTTAGACTCAGCCACTCCAATTGGGAACAAGCATGGCTAACAGTTCCTAGAGAAGTGTGAGAGGTATGTGCCTCCAGGGCAAGAAAGGGGGGAGAGGCTTCCCACCTTTCCACACAAGACAATCAGCACTCTGGGTTGAGGGGTGGAGGGCAGCAACCCTCTCCACACTGCACTTGGGAAGGCTGCGCTTACCTTGTGACAATAAGATCAGCTTTCTAATCTTTTGCTAAATCGATCACAAAAGAAAGCAAGAATGAGAGACAGAGAGAGAGAGAGAGAGAGAAAGAGGGAGAAAGAGAGAGAGAAAACAAATTCACATTCTAGACATCCGGCTTTTGAAAACTTAAACAATAAAATAGGGATTTAAAATGTTGTGATCATAAAATTATTTTCTGTCATAAGTGATCATCTCATATGTTGTCTTGATTTTCAGATCACCTGCATAATCCAAAAACCATAAATCAAATCAATAAACCAAATTTAGAGCATCAGCATCATCCATAAATGAGTTCCAAACAGATGCATGCAGTGTGTGGATCCATGGCCGTGGATAAACAGAAGCTGTCTGTCCCCACAGGCCTGTTCTGACATTCCCTTTTCCCTGGCGTCAGATGTCAGATGACTCAAGTGGATGTTGCTAAGCAGAGTGCAGGAAATGCCTACTGGGAAGTCTTTCCGATGACATGTGGGGAGACACCACCAGGGTTAGAACAAGAAGGAACGTGGAAATAGTTAAACTGTGTACCACTACTCTATTGATAAAAACAATCTGCCAGCAGTAAGCAGTTCATGAAACCCTATCCTCATTCACTATTTTTAACACCCCATCCTCTTTCTTAGTTTCATTAACACACATTTGACTGCAATCTAGAACTCTGTGTTGTTTCTCACACATCTCTAATTACCACTTCCTAGGTTCACTGCTGAGAAAACAGCAAGCAGCCAGACACACAGAAGCTGCATCAAGACAGACTGACTGAGGAAGACTAAATTAACATTGACAAGAGGGCATACTTATCACCCTGATGGACACCTCTCCCATAGGGTGACTCGTGAGTTCACACATCTCCACTGATATGTTACCAGGAAGGGATTTGCTCTTCACTTCTCACGTACAGCAGGAGAAGTCTGTAATCTAATTAGATGATGTACCAGCCCTCAATAGCTGTCAACCAAACGATGTGCAGAAATGTGGAGACCAGCTCTGGCACTCCACCCCACAGTGTCCCTTTTCCGCTGTCAGCAGTACTGTTGGCCTCTGTTAATATAATTACATTGACTTTTATTCAATTAAGTGCCATCCCTCGCTTACAAAAAAAAAGCTACTTTATCAATTGATTCAGGTGTAATGTAATAATAAAGATGAACTCATGGCAGTGCATTAACTCTGCTGTTCATAACTTCAGTGCATGGGTTCATTCACGGCAGTCGATTTCCATTATGCAACCACAGTTCAAGAGAATTGATTCTTTTATGTTCATTTCTTAATCTATTTCATTTTTGTTTAATAATCTTCCCAAATGCCATATGCAAAACACATGGCATGGGTACGAGGATAATGGGTGGGGAAAGCCTGCTGCTTCAGCCCTATGCCTGGGACTTGGGAGTCTCCGACTGTCACGGTGTTGCTGGGGTGGGAAGAAGATGGACAAGATGAGGGAGAGCTGGTTACACTACTGGTCCTCTTCTTAGGAGGTTAGAGTTCTGCCTCTACAGAATGGACAGAAGGCAGCACTTGCTTTTCACAAAGACCTATTGTTAGATCCACCAATCAGTCGATCCAAACCACTGACTGTCATAAAAATGCTGTCCTCATGAGATACAAAGACCTAAGGTTAACAGCAATTTGAGGAATATTACAGGTTTAATTGGATCCGCAAAACTGAAGAGGTAAGAAGAAGACAGACAGACAGAAAGAACTCACTGCTGATAATCGAACAGATGCTGAGGGAAAGGAAGCCTCAGATGGGAGCGGGTGACAGCATGCTGTAAAGTAGGAAGATCCCAGCATGAGGATCTGCTCTCTAGGGATACACATGCATTGTCGGAGAGAGAAAGAAATCCAGTGTTCCAAACATTTACCTTAAAAAAGAAGTGAGACTAATAATTAGCTAAAATTTAGACCACATAAGAACATGAAGGATATAAACAGCCGTTTCTGTTTGCTTTGATTAGGTAAATGACACAGCTATGAAGAAGAAAATTATTCTCACGGGAAAAAAAGAAAAGAGACAGATAAAGAGTTCATGGGTATAAAGGTAGGGGTTCACACACTAGTCTAAAATTTAGCTCACACTTTCAAGAATATGGACGAGATGTAAGTCAGCCTGTGGTAGATCAAGTAGAAGGCCCAGCACACAGGAGGTAGCCAATCAGTAAAACACAGTCTTGCAGAAGCCTTCCTTCAGGATGCAGAGGATGGTCCTGAGATAGAAGCATTTTCTCTGTCTTTGTAAAATGACCACAGTGACAGAGTGGAAAATAAAGACTCCACTACAGTGTAAGGGACGTCACAAAATGTAGGTCCAAACCCTCATCTAACCTGGGCTGTGCATAGAGTTACACATGTTCTCTGAATTTCTGGCCTCAACACCCAATCTGCCAAAACTTAAGAGGTCACACACAAAAATCAAAATGAAATAAGGTTTTAGATCCAGGGAACAGTGTCGATACTTAAACTTCTGTCTTATTTGGAATGCTGAATGAAAGGCCTGCCTGTCACTGGATGCATAAGTATCCTGTCCTTTCTGTTTCCTGGAGGAAAACGTACCTGTACAATCACAGAACACGGAAGATGTGTCAAATGCCACACGAGTAAATGCAAGAGCCCTGCAGACAAGGACAAGGGAAGCAATGCTGCTTCGGGCTTTGTTCTCATGACTCATTTTCCCCACTTGCTCAAACGCCCAGGGTGAGCTAACGCAACATTTTACAAGCAAAATTTTAAACAAAAACAGAGTTTGAGCTTGGTTTTTAAACACAGGGGAAGAACAGGTAGTTGTGTTGTTAGTTACTTGTTTTTAAGAAAAATCTTATGATCAGGTTAGAAAATCAGACTGAGGTAATGTGATGGTTAGTCTAGATCATGAGCTTGCAAGCTAGAGACATCTAGAATCATCTGAGAGATGGACCCCTGAATATGTCTGTGAGGATTATCTTAATTAGGTTACTTGAGTGGGAAGCCCCATCTGCTGTGGGTGGTACCATTCCCTTGGCTAGGAATCCTGGACTGTATAAAAGGAGAAAATAAGCTGGATATGAGCATCCACGGCTCTCTGCTTCCTGACTAGATGCAGTGTGAGCAGCCCTTCCAGGCTTTTGCTGCCCTGACTTTCCTACCAGGAACTCCGAGATAAAGAAAACCTTGCTTCATGAAGCGTCTTTCCCAGGCATTTTATCACAGCCACAGCTAGTCAGAAACGAGTTTCACAAGTTCACAAATCAAGCCAACACTTAATTCTTAATTAATTTTGTGCTATTCCAAGCTTAGTGAATTAATATTATATAATTCTTTGGGTAAAATGGAATTAAGTCCACACTTTTGAATTTTTTTATATTTACTTTCTTGTCATCTACCACAAATATATGCCAAATATTCTCAAATAATACTGTCTAAAATGACCACAGTGAAATGTATACAGCAGATTTTTTTTTTTTTTTTTTTTTTTTGTGTGTGTGTGTGTGTAGTCATCCCTTGATATCATCCAGGGCTTAGTTCAGCACAAACCCAAAACCAAAATTCACAGATTCTCAAAAGTCCCTTATATAAACTGATACAGTATTTGCATCCACACACATTCTTCATTTATAAATTAAGTAATGTCTGTATTACTTATGATTCCCATACAACATAAATGTTTTATAAATAATCATTGTACTGTATCATACAGGAAATGGTGACAAGAAAAATGTCGTTATGTTTTGGGTGTCGCTATGATTTTTCTCCAGCATTTTCTGTCTGTGGCTGGTTGAGTCCACGGATATAGATCTGCTGGACATGAAGGGTCAGCTGTCTACGTACATGAAGAGAGGGGAAAAAAAGAGGGAAGAGGAATTTCTAACCAGTCTGGGAAAGTATAGATGCCAGATGTGAATACAGGCTCAGTTAGCAAGACTTCCAAACAGAAATGTAAACCCACTCTCCAAATGCTCAGAAAGAGAAGATTAAAACGCCTGTTCCTTATTCCCTTCTTAGCTGAGTTGCTGTGATACTGACTATTGCATTCATCTCATCGTGTCTGTATTACTATTTATTAATCACATGCTTACACTAAACAAGTTAAGTGACATTTTGGCACTACCCATTTTCTGAAAAAAACTGTAGTTGTTCTAGGATTTTCATTAAAGATTCTCTCTAGACTGTCTGCATCTCCCCCCCACCCCGCCCCACCCCAGCTGATGAAGAAATCCATGTAAAGTTATAATGGATAATTCTCAAAAACTCAAAAAGTAAAGAAATACAAAATTAACACAAGTAATAAAAAATAAGCAAATTAAAAAATATGGAATTCAGTGTTTTTTTTTCAATCCCTTTCAATATAAAACAAATCATCCATACTGGTCACGCAGGCAGTTCCCTCTACATTCAAATCATTCACTTGAAGATAAGCTCCCACCAAACTCTTTAGGGGATTAACTAATTTACTGCACAGATACGGCACGTCTGTTGTAATAACAGGTAGGATGTATTGGGGTCGACCATTTATCAGAATTAGACTTCTTTTCTCAATTCACAGTGAATTATGCTGCCTACATGACTCCCCTCTCTCAGAGCCTGCCATCCCCTTATGGCCCCTAACGTGGCAGGCGAACAAAATTGACAGTCTCATCTTGTCAACAAGGGGCGATTCTCCTGAGAAGCCATTTAACTTTGCAGGGGAAGCAATGTATTAATGTGCTTGTCCCAGGAATGTTAATCATCTTCAGGCTTCCGATCTAACTTTGACGTGAACAAAATCACCAAATTTGTTTACTAAATGAATCGTAATATGCTAATAAGAAAGCATGACATATATGGAGAATCCAAACAGATGGTTTGTTTACTCCACTTTGCAACTTTATAAATGCTGGAACTCTGAAGATGTTAGTGAGAATTATTGGTTTGCTGGCAGAGGCAAACATGTCTTTTGCATACTAAATTTGGCACTACAGTTAGAAAACAATTTGTCATTGCTGTGGAATGCATAAAAATGCTAACATAGTGATGGCACTTGTGAGGGCAGATGGGTAGATGAAAAATGCGTATGCCGCATGTTCAGGGTAAGTACAGAACTGATATCCAACAACAGCCCTGCTCACTAACCATTTTAATGTCGCCTTGTATCTCACACAAGAACGCTTTCAAGGGTGCTGATTATTCAATGGTACCTGTTGCGCTGTAATGCAAGGGGAGTGTTACACTGTGACTAGGCTACGCTTTCACAGCATTTGGGCAATTTCTGAATCAGGCAGCTCATCTGGAGCTCAGCTACTGCCATTGTTGGGCAAGAAAAGCAAAAGCCTCTTTTAAACATAATCTGAGCTGTAATTTTAAGTTTTATAACTACCCAGCCTGGGAAAAAGAAAAAAAAAAAAAAACACCTTCACATCTTCTGTTCCATATTCTATTAATTTAAAGAGTTTAGAAAAGATGTTTTTTCCAAATAATAGGAATTTGGAAAATTCCTTTCTTCACATTCAAATCTGTCTTCCATTTATAATTTTTTATTATGTAAAATATGGAACATTGATTTCTTTTTGAGATCATCTTAAAAGGAAATAATTTGAGAGGAAATATTTTAAATGTTTTATATCATTCAAACAGTTAATTTGTGATCTTAAGAGGTGACATTAGGGATTTCTAAGTTCCCCATAGAAAGAGACAGTATCTCTATGGACTTCATCTAGAAATGTATGTGGAAAAATGAAAGTAATGAACTTGAAAACTCAGGTGAGCATAATCTCCTCCGCACAGCTGTTCATGTGGTGTCAAACTGCCGGATGAAACACGAGTACTTCAGTTAGCCTACCAGTAGAGAATCTATGCTGCTAAAGATTTCAACTCGCAGAAACATCAGATGACGTCTGTGAATTTTCCCTGGTAGTCACACAGGCATGGTCTGAAGTGCAGAATATTTTAGTAAAGAGTTGCTTCTTACGCCCAATGTCACCACTAACCACCCAACAATCTAGTCCTACATATACAGTGGAGACCACCACTAATCTTGGAGAGCTTCCGGGTGCACCATTATATAGTGCTGAACTTCTTACCTACTGACAGACTAGAAACAAGGAACACAAAGTGGTCTAGAGAAACCGCCGACTTCTTGCTGTCCAAGGATCACTTTGGAGCAAGAAACATTAGTGCTGTCCCAGCCTGGCGCTTATATCTCATTTGGAACATCTCATTCCTCACCAACAAAGAAAATTTCAATAAAGTACTTTTACTGGTTTAACAACCTCGAGCTCCTGGGACTGTCAAAGTGCTAAGCCTTTTCCAAGGAGAGAAGAAATCAGCAGCTCAAATATAATTAACCTTCCATTCTCAATGCAAACTGCCACGCAAAGGAGCTCCGCGGTCTATTAGTGAAGTTATAATGGCCAACAGGCAGAAGCAAAATTGGTCAAAAAGTTGGCTGCTGCTGTCATATTTTTGGAATTATGATTAATGGTACTAATAATGTGGATGATTACTGATATGTGTATCTCCAGCAGTTTATCATATTGCTCTGGCTGCCTACATCCACAATAAACAGGATGCTATCATTTACCTCTTTATTGAAGGCAACCCTTCTCTTGAAGGAGCATATTCTAATTACTTCGTAATGTTTTATGTCTTAAACATTTTGCAGCTCTGGACCTTGCCAACTGCTTCATGTCTACCATTGATTAATTACTGAAGGTTTAATCAAAATTTAGAACCTAATGTAGTCATTTATGAGCACACCACAGTGCCAAAGTAGTTAGGCTCTGCTCCCAAGTTTGGAGAGTGTTCGGTTCAAAACCAAATCCCAGTCAGGCACAAAGATCCAAGAATTTCACCTTGGGTGCTCTGAGGTTGCCAATTCCATCTCTGCTGATGAATGGAAGGTAATCTAACTACAGGTAAACAACAGTTTTACCTTCCCTCTCCCCACTGGGCTCCCTCTCCCCGCCAATCCCCAAGCCCACAGAGCCGCACCGCTGGCTGCTCTGAGGAAAAAAGGGGGTGCTTTTGAACACTCGTCACGAGAACATAGTTTTGAAGTGGTTAAACAAGTGAAAAATAATTTGCTGGGACAAATACGTAAGTTTTTTTTTTTTTAATGTGGATTTTTTATGGTTCTGTCATACAACCATTCACCGTTGAAGTTAAGTGTTTTTTTAATACCATTACTGAACTGCTGAAATGGATGCTAATATAGCTTGGAGTGCTAATGTCAAGTCCTGGTAATAAAAAAGACAGACTGCTGAATGAAATAATTTCAAGTAAAAAATAGAACAAAAGTGCTCTCTCTCCCTCTCTCCACTTTTATTGAATTGGGACTGACTGAGCCAATTGCTTTAGAAGTCTGTAAAATACAATTACTAGTGAGGGAAGCGACCCACCAGTGCCCCCTCAGTGACAGAGTGGACTAAAAAGGCAGCAGAGTTACAGCAGCCCCCCTCAGCCCCATTGGAAGCAGAGGCTTCCTTCTAGGGCCTGCTGTTTGCTCGAAATATAGTTTTTCTTAGGAAAATTTCCTATTTCCCATCGACATGATGAAGGAACTTCATCCATCACTTTCTATGATGGAACTGTCTCTTCAGGAACTTAAGGACCACCTGTGTTTTGGTCTTTCTGTTCAAGTGTTTTCACAGACAAACACACGTGTGCACTACTGATGCTCTTGTGCAAGAAGATGGTGTGACTGTGAGCGGCCAGGAACAATTCAGACTTGTCTATGCAAAAGTGGAGGTGGGCCATCACCTACGTATGTTCAGGTAGACTCCCCTGGCTTTCTTCTCTTTCTTTCTTTCCCAAGGTAAAGTAAAAATTAGAGCAAGCAAGATAAAGAATTAAGTTGGAAGTGGGTAACATTTTCCCCCTTAGTTAATAAAAGAGGTAATAAACTCCATAAAGTAGTAGAGTTAAGATCACTAACACTTCAGCCTAACGGCTTTTTACCAGGAATTTACAACTCTCCTTTTAATCCAAGCAGCTTGCATTAGGACATAAAATGTAGGTATTTTTAAGTAACTTTATGTGAAATGACTGAAGAAAAACTGTCCTTTCCTAAAAATGCATTCTCTCTTCCTTTGACTTGGTGTGCCGGCCTCTCAAATACACACATCTTGGCGCTCAAGAATCAAAGTCACCAGATCTTCTTTAAAATTTTTAACATGGTAATTTTTTGGCAAGTGCAAACTCTTTCATAGACTGCCATATTCATCTAGTTGAAGGTCTTGAGAGTCTTATGGGGAAAACATTACACTATTTCTAAGTAGCCTTAGGAAAGAGAAAGGACAGCATGCTTTACAGAATAACCTCGGTGCGAAGTCTAGCAGCAAAGTCTTTCATTGTCTTTGGGAATAAGGAAACAATAATTAAAGCTAGATGGTTGGTAGGAGCTTATCACCCAAGGGAGAAGGGATCCCACCAGGGTTACACCCAGGTGAACAGAGGGAAGGAATCCCACCAGGGTTACACCCAGGTGAGCAGAGGGAAGGGGTCCACCAGGGTTACACAGGTGAATAGGTTCCCACCAGGGTTACATGGGTGAATGTTAATGTATGTGCACAGTCTCATACCAGCTTCCTACTGTAAGGATTGTCTGCAAAAACAAGGATCTCAAATGACGTTTCACAGTAGAAAGACTGAGTCACAACTAAAAAGGGGGTGCAACAGATTTTGATGGACCAGAAACAGAAAGCAGGAAAATGACCCTTTCCAAGCTGTAACTTGAAGTATGTCACAAAACATACTGCCTGGGTACTAATGACATGCCTTCTTTGGTACTTTGCCAGAATTTTCCAGGCAGTATTGGTAAGAAGAGTGGCATCCTCTCTAGGAAAGGCAAGGACAAAGGCTGTTGGAAAGCATTCCGTTCGTAGTGGGAGCTCCACGGTCACCAGAGATTCAATAGGAACTAACTTTCCCAGCATTTATGAAACGTGCCTTTGCAGTGCAAGGGAAATGGCTGGCTGGCCACAGTGCTCTCTGTGGCACAGTTCTGAAGATGGTGGCGGTGAAGGCTGTGGTTCTTGTGGAGGAGTGAAAGGTCAGCAGAGGTTTAAATGAGCTTGTCTTGCATCCAGCTGGGCCAGCAGGAGGTCATTAGGAAGATCCAAGGCTCACTTTAGGCTTGACAGAGTCTCTCCCCATGATACAAGGAGACCATTTTGCTCATTGCTCTTCTCTCGGTGTATAAAGAGAACCCCGGGGACAAGACGGACATTGAAGTTTATCTTACTACCAAAGTTCTGCTTGAGGAGGGCACAGCCAGCAATTACTCAGGAGGGGGATTTACTTTGTTTGTTTGCTTTTGATGGAAAGTAATGGAGATAAGTACAAAAGGCCTATTGATCTGCTGGCTCTATTGTGAAACCAAACAGAGGAGCAGTGGGGAAACATCTCTCAACGTTTAAAAGCCAGAGGGCCAACCCAACTTTATAAAGAATTTTGGAAACAGAGAATTGAAATTTGATTGGGCCCAGTGCTGGAAATGAAGCAGTTGTCTATTACGAGGCTCTCCTCTGAGGATTAGCACACTATCTGACAGCTAATTACATTAGGGCACATATACTAATAGTTCCCTTCAGCTGGTGCTAAGTGGCTCGTTTCTTGGAAGTATCGCTTGGTATTTATGGAAAAGCTCTCTCTATGAAAGTTCTCTATAAGTTTCCAAACACAGAGAATGATGGAAAAAATGGATGCTGCCTTGCTGAGAAGGTGATAACAGGAGGCAGGTAGCATGTTCTCACATCTTCACCTCTGCTGTTAATGTATGCAGTGGCTTATCAGAGGAGCTCCTGTTAATTTATTCCTGCACACCTGTGTAGGGCTGGAAGTCAGGTAATAAGATGAGCAAAAACTATACGTCTCTGCTGTTTAGCTATGGCTACCCAGAGGCCTATACAAGAACAAATTTAGTTCTGGAGACATCAGCAGGTTTTAATAAACCAAATACAGATGTCTTACTCCATACAAATCAAGAAGTTTACATGTTTAAATCTGGACTGATTTAACTGGCAATCAAAGAGAAGGTTCACACTTGGCATCAATGGTTGCCTCATATTTATTTATAAATCACCCTAGGCAGATATTATTTTGTTTTACAATTTATTCATCTAGCTGAAACAACCTCCACACACCTTAAAGATCAGGAAGAGGCTCTTACCTTTCTGATAAAACCTATGACAAACTTCAGCACCCTCTGTGAGATAGTAACAAATAAGAAGGCAAAGCTCACAAGGATGATAACTTCTTTCTATATAGACCATCTAGTTTCTGAAGGTCTTCAGTTTTAAATTTCCAATCACCAAAGCGAATAGAAATAAAACAACACACTAGGAAATGATGAGGAAAGTTAGGAAAATGGACAGATGTGGATGGATTTCACTATTGTTTGCTTCCTCCCCACTTCAAATAAAAAAAAACAATGCATGGGTTTCTCTTCTACATAGGTGAGTGGCCAGTGAACCATCCTAAGGATCAAATATTAAGTCAGAGGATGAGAAATTAGCACAGGTAAACTAAGCTCTGCTGAGTGTGACGAGCATGCTTTTGTGAACACTGCTGCTCCAGGCCACTTGCTCAGAACTTCTTCCCAGGGAGTATCTCATATGCATAGTTCTACAAGCCAGCCTCCTGTTCCCTGACAAAAGAACAGCTCAGTGGCAGGAAAATCCAGGGCTAAATAAGGAAAGAATGTGACAATCATCTTGGAGCATCAGTGCTCTTTACAGAGGAAATGATTTACATTTCACTTCAATCATTCAGAAGAAAGGTCATTCTTACAGCTAGCTGGTGATGAGGGGAATGAGTTGTACATATTAGCTTACTCTTTGTCATTAATGTGGAATGGCCCTCCTGACTTTTTAATTGATCAAATACACCATTGTTGACAACTATACACAGAAGGACACCTTTGATAATGATTCTGTCTGTTGTCATCCCTTGCATGTGTATCTTTCTCTCATTGTCAAACCTCAAACAGAGCACTTCACGTTTTTCTATCTCTAGCTTACTAACATGCTCATCAGAAGACCCCAAATGCACCCCCGCCTCATGTGTACTCATCAAAGAAGCTGCTTTCAATTCCTATAAGGTATGGGGGTCCGGAGGACAAGGCAGCTGCATTGGTGAACAGAAGGAAGGAGGAAACCCTGAGTGATGCCTGTGTCTAGGAGCCCTGCACACTTCAGCTGCCATGGGGATACTTTCCCCAGTGGAACTTCCCCTCTGGGGCTTTATTGTACAAGGAAGACACGGTGGAGTCAAGGATGGATGAAGCCAGGCCTCTTCGGAACAGAAAGAAATGGTATGGAGACAGGAGGTCTGGTGACAAAGCAGAGTTTCTTGGGAAGGTCTGCTGGCTGAAGAGAATGGTAAGAAGGCTCATGACTGTTTTAATCCATCATTTGATTAGAGGAGGAAACAGGAGCACAGCCTTGCTGGAGTGTGTATCTCAGGAGAAGAGCAGACCCACAAAGGTGAGTCTAAGGAACAGACCATAGATGAGACCTAAGCGCCTCTCTGTGCACAAGATCGAGACACAACCACTGGCTGGCATTTATTGATGAACTGATTAAAGTCTGAAAGAGGAATTGAATTGCGGTCCAAAGTCCACTCTGCTGAGATTCCGGAAGAGGCTGGCAACTCAATGGCATCACTGTGTCTTGTTACTTTGGTGGCAGTTAATCACCCATCACTGTGTTAAGTCATCATCTCAACAGGGTGAATACTTTCTTTTGACAAAAAAACTAAATGCCAAACCTTTTTTTTAAGGATTTAGCCTGAGATCAAAAGATCTGTGTGGTTTTTAGAAAGCCAAATTTCAAGAATAAAAATTTCTCACTTTATGTTATCTTTTTCAATTTGTATTTTGTCATTTATCACATGCTAAAACTCTGAAATGGAAAAGATTAGATACAGTATACTATTTTACCCTCACACAATGTATTGACTGTCTTTGAAACAGCTCAGTTGTACTCAGCCTATACTTGGAAGACCACTGGTCTAACTTCTGTGTGGCTGGCACTGGCTAATCTCCCAAGTCCTTACAATAAAAATGGCAACTAAAATAGTCTTTTTCTGTCAGCAATTATTTTCCCCAAGACAAACAAACTCTGTCTCAACAGCACTCCTTTTGTGTGTTCTGTTCAGTACTGTGTTCTGGAGTTCAGTAGTGATTGTCCATTAGTGAAAATGCCAGGCTTGGATCCTTATCCTTTGCTATTTAGTCCACTGTTATGAACTGTGATGTTTTCAGCAAACTAAAATGTAAAAGAATTCATGCAAATAAGCTTAAATGTTGGCTTGTCTTCAAACGCTCCATTTTCATAAATATTTTATGCAAGTTTTCACAAGTCTTTTATATTTGTTAAAAAATTTCAATGAAATTTTTTTTCATTGCATTAACCTCATCATCACTAATATATTGTTTGAAATCTGAAAAAATATTATTCCAAACTTGAAATGAGCGGATGGTACCGTATTTATTATTCAAAGTGGAGGTATCTTATCTGGCATTTCCTGGGACTGTCAATAAGAATCTAGAACTGAAAATAATGGTAACACAAGAAACCTTTTTAATAGAGCAAGAATAGTGAAGGTAGGAATTCATTAAAAGAACAGAACTTGGCTCCTTCTGTGTCAGTAAAAAGAAAGAAAATGTGGATATTCATTTAAAAAAAGGACTGATCTTTCATATATGAAAATGTTGCTAAGACAGGTCACTGATTTGCAGTGATACTTTTTCTTCCTTCCTTCCTTCCTTCCTTCCTTCCTTCCTTCCTTCCTTCCTTCCTTCCTTCCTTCCTTCCTTTTTTAACCGAGACAGGGTTTTCGTACACAGCTCAGACTGGGGTCAGACTGGCTCTCCCCGGCTCCCCCCAAGCATCATGACTGCAGGCTGTACTGGCACAGCGGACCCAGTGGCCTTTCACTGCCCTCTGCTTTGTCAAAGACCTCTATCCAACAAACACTAGAATAAGGTGGTAGATCTTTGGAAACTTCATTAATTCTGTTTTTTTCCACATACATTTTAAACTATGAAATAAAACTTTTTCTGAAAATATTAAATGTTAGTGTAGAACCCAAACGCACATCCCATGAAGTAGGAAGGACTGGCTGACGGTAGACCTGAGTTGGGCTGGGGTACTATGTCAAAGACTTGCTCAAGGGTTCATTCCCCGTAAGTGAGGGATCCTTGCCCCTCCATCAAATGACCACCCTGACACTCCATTCATATCCTAAGGGAATTACTAAAGAACCTGGTAGGTTTAGGACCAGCTGCTTCTGCTTAAGTCCATGGTTTCAGAACTGTAGCTCCATAACTTCAGAGTGATGTGATCTGAGGGCTGAATGTAATGTAATTCTAACTGATCCTAAAGCATGTGCTTAGGCATGTCCCTACTTCTGTGGTGATGTCCCACGGCAGACTACATTTTAGAGATGTGACCAAAGATAATATAAAGCTGAAATAAAGAAACCCACACAACCATACTCTTTCCCCATACCAACAATTAATTTGGCCTCATTGTCTTCTGATAGTTTCATGATGCTTAAAGAATTCAAGGACACACTAAATACTCATGTAAGGAATGATAACATTTCTGGTTATACCTACGGAGATGCAGGCTGTCTCGATGTCCTGGACCTATGGTTCTTTCCATCCGTAAATTTCTGTTTCTATATTGGATAAATATGTGTGTATGAAGATAATATATTGGTTTAATTAAGAAGCCACAAGGCAAAGCAGAAATTATATATATATATATATATATATATATATATATATATATATATATATATATATATATATATATATATATGACAGAAGCTGTGGCTTCTAAGGAAAGGTTCATGGGGAGGCAAGGAACTGTGTACTGTTAACTTATTCACACCTAGATGCATGGAAACATACACATACACATACATATCACATACACAGAAAAATAGCGTGCATTACTAGGAAAGATGACATGATTCTGCATGCTTAATCTTAACAAGCACTGACTGCATAAATCCTTCATGAGCATGGCAGCTTAGTGATCATGTGGTCAACATGGGCAATCCTTACAGTGCATCAAAAACATTTAAGTCCACCATGACTGAAACTGTACCCCCACCCTCAGCAGGAGCAGCCAATGGAGATTTACTGACCTGTCTCTGCTTCGTCGAGAGGGGAAGGCAGCATTGCAGCCAGCCACTGTGCAGACATGCATCTCTTTTAAGTGAACGTTCCTGTAGTGAAGCTTCACACTGTAGGAGCTTTTGAAGCTCTTCTTGCACACGTAACAGATTTTGGGGTCTGGACTAGAACACAGGTCGCCTTCAGGGGAGAATTTTTGAGGGCTTCCATAATTCAGAGACGATGTAAAACTTTCATGCAAGGCAGCCATGCTGGCCCCCCCACCATTGTATAGTCCGTACTGGCTCATGTAAAACATGTCGTAAGTGGGATCTGTGAATTCTTCCTTTACCTTGATGACGTCCTGGTGAGATGGCTCACTATGGTTCTCATCAGGCCTCTCACTGTTCATCAGAACTTTGTCGCTCACCTCACTGTGAATGTGCTCATCCCCTTCCATGGATTCCTCACCAAGTTTAGGCTCTGAAGACTCAGACTCATTCTCATAGTCCCGCTCGGGCTCCTGGTCCTCGGACGTCATACTGTCAGCCCTTCTTATTTCAGTTCTTGAAATGCACCGGGTCCTATTATGCTTAGAAAAGTCCTTCACAGACATGCCTGGGCTCATCTCCTCTTGGGAATGACAATGATTGTCATGGCTCATGTCATTGACCACAGTTCCACCGTCATTAGGGTCATCATCTTCGTCATCAAACTCGTCAGCTGTGTCAATGATTTCCTTCTCAATTTTTACAGGCATGCTTGACTTCCTAGGCTTTTTCTTAGGTGCCAGGTCAGCACTGGGCTCATGAGTACCCATCATCACGGCTGGCACTATTGGCTCAGAGGGTGGAGGAGGGTGCTGCTCTATGGTACCACTGGTTGGAATGATGGGACTGGTTGGGAGGGAGGTTGGAGGACTCACCATTTCCCCTGGAGTAAGTAAACTTCTATAAAAAGGAGGAACTGGTTGTACAGTCTTTAGCCCAGAAAATACTAGCTGGCTAGGGAGAGGGTTCTGTAAGACAGGGTCTAGTGGAGGAGTGGTGAAACCCATTGGGGGCCGGCCAGGACTCGTGAGGGTGAGATTTGATTTGGTACTTGCTATGACTGGAGTGGCGGCTCCTGATGTAGCCCGAATTAAATCTTTGTCTCGGTTATTCCTTAGCATAGGCATGTGAAGGCGAGGGTTGGGGTTTGCACTGTGGCGATTCCGGCTTCGAAGGGAGCTGAAGACCATGTTGCAACCTTCAATGGTACATCGATGTTTAATCTTCAGGTGAACCGCGTTATAATGAATTTTGAGAGTACCTTTGTCATAGAATGTCTTCCCACATGCATTACAGAACACTCTTCCTTTCCTCGAGGCTGACCCCATCCTTCTCATACGGTGAATCCGGAATGAGCTTTTTGGGTGGTCAGTTTTGCTCAGATCACTGACTGGGGCAGAATTCTGAATGGGGGAGACACATGCTGGCTCGGTTTTGGGTTCCACATTAGTGATGCTAGTCAGGGCATTTCTATTGGGTGTTTGATCACTCTTATAGGGTGTGGGCGATACTTCAGATTCACTGCTCTCATTATACTCATTCTGGGTTGAAATGCTTGGTTCTCGCAGCCTCAGTCCAGGCTGCTCTAAAAGCAGCCCATTGGGAGGCAAGCCTAACAGTGGGGCTGAGACAGGGTTTATATACTGGAATGGAAGCAGAAATGCAAGGCTGTTTGGTATGTTTTCAAAATGATGAATGCTGGAAGGATTGCTGTTCTCTAAGTGAGCGAGGAGACTAGGACTCCTGGTGCGGTTATTGCTCTCGATAAAAGTCCTTATATCCGAGTCTGTCTTGGAAGATGGTACAGCCACAGCTTGCCCTTCTTTCTCCTGAATTGCCATTAGCTCCACGATGGATTTGGTTTCTCCAAACCGCAGAAACTGCTGAAGGGTGATGATTTCCTCTTCTCGAGACATGATGGCCCAGCGGTCCAGTACTTTGCCAGCAGCGTCCTACAGGCCACATCAAAGAAACAACAAAGACAAATAAAAAAACCTTATTGATTGTGCATAATTATTCAATGCAACTGAAGGTGCTCTGCAAGCTTATGAAACACAGAGAGCAAGGGCAGAAAACGGCATGCCGGCAGTGTTAGTAAAAGTTAACACACAAAGCAAACTTTTCTGCCATGCAAATGTGGCAATTACAGTCACAGTTATAGAAACAGATTGGGTTTAATAATGTCAAGGCAAACAAAATGTGGACCACTGGGGCTTTGTGATCTAAAATGCCTTCAGTGCTGCCATTTTAGCAACAATGATCTATATACTATGAAACTATTTAGCATATATTAGTATAAGATGTGAACTCTTGCTGTGCAACCTAGCATCAATGCAAAAAATTGTACCCTAACCTTTGTTAAATAATGACACCATAGGAAAGAATTAAGTACAGTTCATGAAATGTACTTCTTCAAGTCAAGCAGGCATGATACTAGATTCAGTGATGGAAATTCCTTTAAATGGGATTTATGTGACTTTTGGAATAATTGAAAAAAAAGAGAGAACAATAAACTAGCATTCCCCCTCCAAAGTCCATCACCACACTGCATATTGTCTTTCTTAATTGGTTGTATTTTCATGCTGGTAGAGTAGGCAATTTCACGAGGCCAAGTAAAGGAAACATCACTCGTGAAAGGTAACTTTCCTCTTCTTGAAAACCGGCTATAACCCTGCATTCAATGTTTGACATCCATTTAAAGTATATGGCATTTTAGGACTTTGTTAAAAGGGCAGGGATAGATACCTGAAAAGTAAGCATGTGATGGGCTTTCGATAGAGTAAACATGGAAAAAGTTGTCTCTCAGCATCCTCTTCTGATAGCAAAGGGAGTCCGTAGAGACTCCACATCAGCCATCATCAGACTATGTGTTGTTAAATATACATTAAAAAGCATTTCACACTTTCATTTTTGCTAGTAACTATGAGATTTGCCTGGAGGTAGGACTTAAGAATCCTGCAATGTAATGTCAGGCAATCCATTTTTAGCATGGGCTGAGAGAAATCTATTCAAACAGTTGAATAACGACTATGTGATTTTTTTTAAAGGCATCATTCCTTAGAACCACCAAGATTAGGGATCTTTGTAGCCCTCTGTGTATGACACTTGCTCCAACTCTGACCAACAAATTAAGAAAGCACAAAACCTTCTAGAAAAACAAAATGGTGCTGTGGGGCATTGGGAAAGTGGTTCAGCTTTAGGAAACTGGTTAGCATGTGGCCTTGAGTTCAACACCAAAACAAACTTAAAAATGACAACACACTTATTAGGAACAGGGACAAAAATCATAACTTTACACTGGAGCAATCTAATAGACATTACCTTTAGAGACTGATCAAAGGTAACACCAATGGAGGGAGGCATGTTGTCATGTTGTACTCTTGATGGCAAAGGATGGTTTTATAAACATTTTTTTGGGGGGGGGGCTGGAGAGATGGCTCAGCAGCTGGGAGCACTGACTGTTCTTTCAGAGGACCTGGGTTCAAATTCCCAGCACCCACATGGTGGCTCACAACAGTCTATAACTCCAGTTCCAGGGGACCCGACACCCTCACACAGATATACACACATAGGCAAAAAACAAACAAACAAAAACAAAACAAAACAAAAAAAAACCAATGCACAGAAAATAAAAATAAACATTTTTTTCTTCAACCCAATCATGAGAAAGGATCGGGAAAACCAAAGCTGAGGGGCAGTCTATAAAATACTGGATAAAACTCTTCAAAGTACAACAGTTAGAGGGCAGGTGGTTAAGACATAATTGTGAGGTACTAGGGATATTAGACCAGAAGAGACACATTAGTGGGGGAAGGAACAAACTGTGCAGAAAGACTCTAGATCTGATAACAGTGCTGTAACAATTTGGCTCCCTTGTTTCCACAACTGCATTATGAGTACACAAGATGTTACTCTAGGAAGAGGGTGAGGATAAAGGAACCTTCACTGTTTTTGCAATGGAAAAGTCTCTCCTCAGCCTTTGGATATAACTTCCTCTGGACCAGTCATGTTCTGAACCATCTCAGCTAGTGTGAGTGAGTACATAGCCAGCATTTATCTGAATTACTTTTTAGGCTTGGATAGATGTATACCATTCCTCATACCAGTTTACATAGTCAGCACGTGTGGATGGCCATTCCCATGAAAACTGTCAGGATGCCTGACCTTCCCTTATCATATAGAAACAATTGCCTTTCAGATGAAATGTTCCCACAAAGTCCCTGCTTAAAGCAATGCCATGGGTAGCTGGTAACCTCAGGAGATTCTGCAAGAGCGACAAGACAATGGTCACTAATAGCTGCTGATGTTCCTCAGAGCCTTGTTTGTGGAATGTGGGGAACAGAAGGAATTGTTGGTGCTGTAGGAATGTAAGAAAGTAAGTTGTGATTTTATACACATTATTTCATTTACAGCACCACCCCTGCTCCCTGCCACCATGATAGAATACAGAATATGGGGAATGTTAAACAGATAAGAAATCAGAAGTGAAGTGTAAGACAACTTGTGAAGGTTCCAAGAAGCCCTCTTGGAGTCCAACACTTGAATGCCAGAATTCTGATGCTTCAGTTCACTGACTGTCTTCACAGTACTCACTGACCACCATATTCTGTGATACACTACAGTCAGGACAATAAACAGAATGTTTTCAGATCAAGGATTTTTCTAGAACTACGTACGGCCCTCTTCTGTACCATATCTTCTTGCTATCAACTAGCTCTTGTGATTGCTCATTTCTGTTAGGCTGAACCCCAGTCTGAGCAGTGTATAGTCATGTCTTCTCCAGGTTCTGCCCAGGCGTCCTGATTCTAAAACTACAGGTCAACATACACACTCAAGATCACAGCCTATGGAATTAAATGAGTCACAGAAACCACAGCAACCAATATGAACCATCGTCAAAACCACTACCATCATCTCATTCCCCGCCTTCCCATCTCTCTCTCCCCATGGTACACAGCCATCCTATGGTTTATTTTTTTCTCTCCTGGCTGCCACAATGCCTGCTATTTCTTCTAAAACCTACTGCCTTTTAGAAGTCTGTTAGTGCTGAGTAGCTACCTCTGAGAAAATTGAGGCTGTGACATTAAAGTTACTTAATTTAGATTAAAAAATAAAGTCCATGTAAGGAATATTCAGATCTTTGATACTAGCCTGAATCACACACACACACACACACACACACACACACACACACACACACACACACCAAAGTATTATCTGTTAAGTTAAATACAAGTTATAAAGATATCATACCAAGATGTCTGCTAATGAATATACTGAAGAACAGCACAAGTTTCTAGAGTTCAGTGTCAGGGTACCCTCTGGATCCCACCAAAATGAAGGCCCACAGGAGTTCTTTCCCAAGAAGTTTTCATTCATTTGATCACATTGCCTAGTAACTATCACATCTGTAAAAGAAAAACCTTAAAAAAAAAAAAAAAGATATAAGGAGTCCACAAGCTCCTTGCTAAGAACAGCTCAGTTTTAATGTATTTATGGGATAAGCCAGTTTAAGAGAACAAGAAACCATCAAAGTTAATGACAAAAATCATTTATTGAAAATTTCTGCAACAGAAGTACCCATTGTTTAATTCAGACTCTCACAAAGTGGCTGAAACCATGTTTTATAATCATTTAGATGGACCAGTATCAGCTTGAAGGCTTTGTAAACAATCAAAACCAAACCAACAAACAACAACAACAAAAAACACACCAACAAATAAACTCCAAGTCATTTGCTACTGTCCTTAACCATTGGGAACCTTTAAGACAATTTGATTCTATGACAGTAACTACAGGCATGAATTTTCTTAGTGATTTATTTTTATTGCGCTTAAGTACTGATTAAATGATTGACAAGGGAACAACCTAGTAAGGTTTGAGAAGTAAAGGTGATCAAATAAACTTTATCAAGTGAACAGGAGTCATAAAAAATTAGGAATGACCATGGAAGGAGTACTAGCAAAGCAAAAATCCAGTTTTGTAGGCATATGAATCCTGACCACCACTGACAAACCCGTAACAGGACAGCAGTCTTATGCATGAATGTATTAAAGTATAAGCATAAAACTGGACTCCTGACTTTCTCTCTAGTTGGTGAATCAATTCCTTTAGGCTTTTCCATTTGTAACTAGAGTTCACTGACCTCCAACCCATTAGATTTGGAAATGATATTTGAAAATGAAAATAATATGATCTGTACTGTTCAGTTAAACGCAAGGTATTATTACAAGTATTAGTTTTCTGTAAATAACTGGATAACTATTAATTTTAAAAGCTGAGAAATGAGTAGTCAATAATTAAAAACCTGTTTTATCAGGTCTAGAAAAAGTCTAAAACACACAAAATATTAACATTTAACCACATTATATGAAAAGACATCATATGATTTCACCAGAATTGTCATATTCCTTATAGAAATCTGTCTCTTCTGAAATAACTCTGCAGAGTGTTTGGTTTTTTATGAAGGGGACTAAAACCAGGGTACTGAGTAAACTCAGCAAGTGCTCTACATCTGAAGTACATGCCCCGCCTAGAAAGAGTGATTTTTAAACACTGTTTGCTTTCAGCTGTCATGGTTTCAATCGCTCACACTGACCCTCTCCAGAAGGCCTCTTACAAGACTTGTGGTTTGAAGATAAAGTAGGAGGTTGGCTGGTTAATCTCATTTGGGGAGATGGACAACAGAGAAGGAAAGGCTGTAATGAGACAGAGGAGAGACCAGCTAAGTGGTGTTGGGCTGGACTACCAAGTGATCTCAAGATCAGAATAAGAATGAGCCCGTGTATATTCTCAGCAGGCCACTAACCATGTCATAGTACAGAGGAAAGGTAACTGCCCTTTTGTTGTTCATGGAAGACTGTGAGCAGTACCAAAGACAGAACATATTAGAAGCATATTCACTCAGATTACTTAAATTGTTAAGAGGTAAGCAATACTGAGGAAGAAATCAGGGAAATAATCAAATTCACTGTAGCCTAAAAAAATATCCTGGGCCCAGCGGTGGTGGCTCACACCTTTAATCCCAGCACTTGGGAGGCCGAGCCAGGTGGATTTCTATGAGTTCGAGGCCAGCCTGGGCTACAGAGTGAGTTCCAGGATAGGCTCCAAAGCTACACAGAGCAACTCTGTCTCGAAAAACAAAAAACAAACAAACAAACAAATATCCTGGAAAAAGATCTAATCGAGGAAGTGAAAGACTTGTAGAATGCCAACATTCCGACACTGAAGACCTGGAAGAAGATAACAGAGATGGAAAGACTGTCCATGTTCAGAGATTGGTAGGGTAAGTAGTGTGAAAATGGCCATCCTACCAAAAGCAATCTCCAGAATCATTGCAATCCCCATTAAGGTTTCATTGCCATTTTTTTAAAAAGAAATTGTAAACAATCTTAAAATTCGTATGGAAGCACACAGGATACGGATAACCAAAGCAATCCCAAACAATACAAATACTACCGAGGCTATCACCATTCCTGACTTCCAGTTATACTAGAGAGCGGCAGTAGTCAAAACTACCATCCGTAGCAATCAGAGAAATGAAAATTAATCCTTCTTTGAGATTCCATCTTACCCCAGTCAGAATGGTCAGGATTAAGAAAAGAAGGCAAGTGCTGGCGAGGATGTTGGGAATGGGGACCCTCACATACTGTTGGTGGGAATGGAGATTGGTGCAGCCATTGGAGAAATCAGCGTGTTTTCCCCAGAAAATTAGAAATAGGGCTTCTATACAACTCAAATGTACCACCTCTGGGCAAACCTCAAGAGTTTCTATTCCATACTGCAGAGACATACACTCATCCACATTACAGGTGCTCTATTTACAATAGGTAGGGCATGTTAGGACATGAGAACAGCCTGGATACAGTATCAAAGCAGTGTGTAAATATATATCTCTCTACTCTTAGATTAGTGTAGTTCTCAGAGATTATCAAAGAAATTTTTTTGTCCAGTTGATGTGGGGGGGGGGCACGGTAGTTAATGCACAAATTCACAACTGGTCAAATACAGAGAATAATTGTCTGTAGACTACACAGTCCAAACTGAAAATCTGTTATCATCCTCCTTCCAACAGCTCAGGGACCACTGTGGAAGAGGAGATGGAAAGACTGGATGAGGCCAAAGTCAGGGAGGGTTGAAGAAAAAGTCTTTTGGACGTGACAGAGCCACTGCACTCATGAACTCACAGCAGCTGTTTGGCTTGACAAGTCCCGCACAAGATCCAGCCGGTCAACATTCTAGCACAGAGCTGGGGGCCTGAGGAGCAACGGATGACAACTAATGGCTTCTGGTGGAGGGAGAGGCAGTTTTCCTTAGTGGTCTGGCTTCTCGAAGGCTGGCCATACTTTAGTGGACGGCTCCACACCAAGAAGTGTATGTGTGACACAGATTGGAGTTGATGGAACTTAATAAAATAGACCTGAAGTTGGGGAGTGGATAGGGAGGTGAGAGTTGACCAGGGAGGCATTAAAGGGGGGAGTGGCAATGAATATGAACAAAATACATTGCATGAAATTCTCAAATAATTAAAAAATACTTTGAAAGTAAGCACATAATTTAAAGACATTCACTCTTTCTATTAATAGAATAGAAAAAAGTAGAAATTTTCAGTCAAATTAAAGTCATAAAAGAAAATCCTCTAATGGTTAGCTAAAAACTTAGACTATCTCCTCTTCTATATGTTCAGATTTATAATTAAATGACACCAAACTCTAAGGGCTCCTGACCACTTACAACGAAAGTGGAAGTGATGAGATTGTTTTGATTGCACGTCTAGCGTTCCACGGCACGCTTTATAAGAAGAGTTCATCATAGCTACGCTGACCCCTGCTTTTCAGACCAGCTTCCCACGGAGATTTCATGTTTGTTTTCTCTCAGGTTAACACAAGCATCAAGGCAAGAGACATGGCTCAAATAGAAGGCATGGAAATCACGGAATTTCAAGCCCACTTAAGTTTAAATACTCTACTGAGGTAAAGTTTAACAGTTATTGCTAAAAAATGATTGGTTATTGGTTAAAAAAAAAAAAAACAACAATGAGACAATACCACATACAACTGACATCACATACTCTCACATTTTCTAGATGTTTAAGTCTTAAAGGCAAACAAGTTACGGGACAGCTGTACAATGGAATACCACTGGGCAATACAAAGTAATACATTTTTAATACACACGATGAGACAGACAACTTTGCAAACCATTGTTCATCAGACCCTGAATGAATACATACTCTCCCAACCCAATGGTACGAAAGTTCAGAGAAAGCAGGATTACAGGAACAGACTGCTGGTTATGGTGACCAGGGGCTGAAGATGGAAAGGGAACTGGCTGGGCACAGCATTACGGAACTCTTTGAGGTGATAATATTCTGTCATCAATGTCTGTACAGATGTATACTTAGGTAAATCTTATTGTTTTTAAAGTATACCTTGGTGAACTTGATTCTGAAGTTAAATTATGTAAATTGTATGACATCCCACACTTACAAATTTCTGCCTCCTAAATTATACTGTGACTATAATACAAGCGTGCATATTTCTAATCTCTACTAGGTAAACTATGTAAGGCAATCTGAGATATGAGGACTAAACATGAAAATTTCTACTTAGTTTTTACCAACAAAGGCAGTTTTTGTTAATATTCTAGACATGAACTTACAGTGATATAGCGCTAATTTCTAGACTTATGTTGTATGTGTGTTTATGTCTGGGTATATATGAGCCTCAGTACACATACAGGTCAGAGGAAAACTAGTGGGAGTTTGTTCTCTCCTTCCACCCGATGAGTTCTGGTGGTGCAATCAGGTCTTCAAGGCTTGGTGGCAAGTGCCTTTACCTACTGAGCTATCCTATTGACTTTCATGCATGGATTTAGGACGTTCTATTTATGTCATGGTGAACACTCCACACATTTTCATTAATGGGAATATACTCATAAACTCTGGAGACTTCTGGTTCACAGAGCTCATACCAGAGTGTGGAACTATGTGCACACACCTCACACTAAGACATTCATACACTCTTTTCACTGGTTCCCTCTTTTCTTCAAGCTGGCCTTGTCTTTAGAAAGACATGTCTCAGAATACAACCCAGGAATTAGAAAACCTATCAATCTGGGTTCACAAGAGGAGAATGTGGTGAGTTCATATCATTATCTGCAATGAAAATTCCATCAACTTTATAGGCGGAGGTAGGTTGGTGTCTTAGCTAGGGTTTCTGTTGCTAAGACGAAACACCATGACCAAAAGACAAGTTGAGGAGGAAATGATTTATTTGGCTTGCACTTCCATATAGTGATAGGAAGTCAGGACAGGAATGCTAACAGAGCAGGAACCTGGAGGCAGGAGCTGATACAGAGTCCATGGAGGGGTGCTGCTTACTAGCTTGATCTCAGTAGCTTGTTCAGCCTGCTTTCTTATAGAATCCAGGACCACCAGCCCAGGGATGGCACCACCCACAATGGGCTGAATCCTCCCCATTGATCACTAATTAAGAAAATGCAGCTGGATCTTATTGAGACACTTTCTCAATTGAGGTTCCTTACTTTCAGATAACTCTAGCTTGGGTCAAGTTGCCATAAGACTAGCCAGAAGAGTTGGATATGGATAGCTTCAGGTGAGAAAGTGGCAGCAGTTCGAGGGTAACAGTCTGTGGAAGGGATGCCCTTAGGCACCACAGACAGCTTTGAAGAAACAGTTTAAACAGTCACAAACTTTCAGTATTCTTCCATTCTCCTGACACTTACCAGTCATTAAAACAGGATCCATGCTCATGTAAGAAGAAAATACTTCAATGTCAAATTATCACTCTAAAGTCAAACCCACTTTTTGAGTTCTTATTTTAGCCTTAAATCTAACTGTTCTGGGGACTATGATATTTCAAAACCATTCCACTTCCTTTTTAAAAGTTTATGTTTATCTCATAAATTTATTTGACTTGGCATTTTTAAGTGTTCATGGACCAATGTGTGTGTGTGTATATGTATGTATGTATGTATGTATGTATATATGTATGTATATATATGCCTTAAGTATGTGTGTAAGTGTATATATGTATGTATGCATGCAAAAAAAGGAAAATAAAGAAAATGGTAACACAAAAAAATCTGTTTGAATAGATTCTGGGAACTACTTAGGGAAAGTTTTTAAGCAACGCTGTGATAATTTCTGAGAAACACTTGAAGTCATGTGGGAAAGGATCTTGGCATGCTCATTTGTTTTAGTAAATTTTACATTTAAACATATTTCTTTCTGGGTACTGCCTAAGAGAGATGTACTACTTGTATACACAGCATACATCAGAGCAGTTTGGTTGTGTAAGTAAACAAAACTTATACTACTTTCTAGTCATACAGAGCTCTTTTATGTGACTGCTTTTCCAGCTTTTGAAGCTAATGTTTCCAGGAGGCCAGCTGTAACAACTGTAATATCTGTAGGCAGAATGAAACATAGTCATTCATACCATGACTGCACCAAATGGTTCAAATTAGACTTTACTTTTAAAGAACCAACATTTGTTTTGGGTACTGAAAACCCTACTCAATTTCTATGACTTGGAAATCTGTATTTTGCAGAATTTCTCAAGAGCATATTTCACATTCCAAATACAATGCTGACCAATCACATCCTTGTTTTCTCTTTGCCCATCTATAAAAGGTATGTCCCTTCAGAAAAAAAAAATCAAGGTGTGGTACAGACAGGAAGACAGACATCCAAATAAAACTCCAAAGTGGTTTTTACTTGTCAGTATTTGCCCATGCGATTATCTTATGGAAACAGACATGCTTTCCTCCTCTATGCAAGACAGTCTTTGCCATGAAAGAAGTGTGTCAACATCAGAACTAGGGATCTGTTGGCTTGCTGTGATTGCAGAAGCTGATACTAACTTCAATACAACCCTACATGAAAAACTGGACTCAAAACATCTTCATATTCCTCTGCCACTCCTACCCCTAGAGAATAGTTACAGAAATACACACAGTTGATTAGAATGGTGAAGCTCTCACAGAACATTGCACTGAAGAATCTTCCTTGTTAGATGATATGCTAACAATGAAACCTGTTCTCTATAAATACTTTCTGTACACAAGGACTGGTATTTTAAGTGATACTTATCACACTGGTGTGCATGCACATCCACGTGTCTGTGAACACAGAAGATGCTGACTTTACTGTTCCAGCTCTGTATGAACCTCATTATAAATCAGTCTTATGGAGTATTCAAGATGCTTGATCTTAGAGAATGCACATAATGATATGAGGCATATCATATTACTTGAAAAACTACCCTAAATACAAACTTAAGGATTGCTTCGGCTAGGATGGGACCAGAAGTTTAAGGAACATGACCCTTGAATAGAGCTCACGGGATAAGAAAGGAGCAACATGGTAACTTTATGTTATATTTAGGTACTAGCTACTTACATACAGTTAGCTATAATTTGCTTTTCTGATTCATATCTGAAAATATTTTCTACAGTGAAAAGTTATTTTTTAAAGAGTGGAAACTCATTAAGCTAAACATTTTACCTTCCACAAATGACTTTCTACACAAAACAGCATTATCAAAATGCTAGAGAAACTAGCTTTAAAAGACTAAAGCTGATTTTTAAAATATATTGTTTTATTTTGGATTTTAAACCATCATTTAAGCAGGGTGTGTAGCTCAGTGGTAGAGCACTTGCCTATTACTAACAAGACTCCGGGTTTGATATCTAACACCAACAGGAAAACACACACGAGCGCTATACACACACACACACACACACACACACACACACACACACACACACACACACAAGCCTGGCAAGAATATGTAATTTGCAGAATACTACCTCGTTTTCTCTCAGTAACAACCTGCACACTTATTCGTTTTAGAACTATGATTATGATAGATCACCCTGGTGTTATAGCACAGTAAACCATAGAAGCTCTGGGGCCCAACAGGACTTTGCTAATGTACTCTGGCATTTTAGATTATCCAAATTAGAACCAGTCATATGCATTTCCTTCCTGGGCATTTGTTTGCAAAGAAATAAAGCAGGTGTCTTGCTTTACATATGAATTCAGAGGAGTAAATTCTAGCAAAGTCCTAGGATTGTATTTCAAAGATTCAAAAGCATTTTTCAAGTTACTTATATGTATTGTAAATCAAACCTGAGAAACTTTGAAAGACAACATGTGTTTTCATATTTAATAAAAGGAATACTTGGAGTTCAAAATTTTTAAAAATGCCCAAATTTTTAAATTCTGGGACTGAGGACTGACTCCAGTACCTCTCTCAACCACTGTGCTAATGTCCAGGCCTGAAAATCCCAGGTCTTAGGTTAGTATTTCTATTTGGTTTTTTCGAGACAGGGTTTCTCTGTGTAGCTTTGCACCTTTCCTGGATCTCGCTCTGTAGACCAGGCTGGCCTCGAACTCACAAAGATCCGCCTGCCTCTGCCTCCCGAGTGCCGAGATTAAAGGCGTGCGCCACCACCGCTCAGCAGTATTTCTAGCATATTAACTTCTTGCTACAAACTACTCATGAGTCCTTAACTTTAAGTGTAAAATACATAATTCTGTACGAGTCTATAGTTAAAATATACTTTGTATCTGAAAGCTGTACATTTTGACTATTCTTTATATAATAGAATTATTCAAATGTAGAGAATAATATAATGACGGACATGACTGAAGGACACCTAAAACTTAGTCGTGGTCCTACTGATGACCAGCTACATGACTACTACATTCAGCTTCAGTTTCCCCACATGTAAGCAAAGGCCTTACGAACATCAGGTTCAGAACTCCACTATTCATCATCTGTGTCTACATTCTAAACATGTAATTAATTTGAATTAAAATATTTTAAACACTGAATTTTTACTTTTCACCAACTTACTTTCAGAATATGAGTATGTGTAACTGAAGGCATTCCTTTCTGTTCTGGGAGTCTTAGATTTTTCTGGAATTCTGGATCCTGTAGTCCTCCCTACCTCTTGTGCCTTGATGACATGTCTGGGCTGCTTACTGACGATGGTATGAGGCACTGGCTCTTCTAGATTAATCTTGAATTCTGGTCAAATACATGACCGGTTTAATAACTTTGCTTACAACGTGGGCAACTGTCTCAGTAAGTTCCTATAGGGCTTTGAGACACCTGCTCACCCCACTGCCCAATAGAGCTTTGAAAGGCTTAGGAATATTCTGCAACTTGAAGGCAGAACTGTATCTTTTTTGTTAGACATTAATAAAGGCATATAAATAATTATTTATAGTCTCCAAGAGATTGTGTGATTCTCAAAACAGCAGCAATCATGTACACAAGACCCTCTCTCTCAATGAAACTGTTCAGATAGACACAGGACATCACATGGATATAACTAAGAGTCTATGGAGCAAACCATTTATGTTCAGGATAGCAAGGGGACAGTTTGGAATCCATAGAGAAAACACTAGAAACAGGAGGAGAGAGAGGGGTTTCCCCACAAATGGCCCTGTTTTCTTCTCCTCTTGTTCATAAAGATGACGCTCATGTCCTGTGACAGCCGTAAATGTGCTGGCTCTGCACCACACCAGTCTTGCCAGGGCTCTTCCGATAGTCTCGCTCTGAGGTGTGCATTTCCAGCTTTCCACCCTTTCCACAAAGTTCCGTCCCTGAATTTCCAGGTTGACTACGTGTCGGCAGGGCTTGGCTGGGCTCCACATTTCCAAACAGTCACATGTGGGAATTCCATATTTGCCCATAATGCTTGATGAAGAACAAAAATAGAGCCCAAAATGTTTCATTGTGAAGGCTATTTGCATATCAGATAATGTTCAAAACTTCAACACCATTCAAAGGCACAACCTCTAATCTCTGTTCTATCAGCACATTCTTGACACTGACTGACACAGGGCTTTCAAGGCTTGAATGGATGATCCAATTCATGGATTACACCTGGAACTGTTCCTTACGACAGAAGCAGAATGAACAACCCAAAGGAACTCTAACATATTCATTAGAATGTGAGAGAGCAGGACCAAGGACCAAGTGTGTGATTGAACAGAAAGATGTATTGGGAGATTTAACTTTTGTTCTCTGGGCATAAGAACAGCAGTAGAATACAAAGATTAATTTCCTACTTTAGCATTCATCGGGGAACAACACATTATTACTTGTAACATACACAAGGCTGTTGATGGATACACTCTCCTTTGATTGTTCAGACTAAATGTGTTCCTATAAAAGGCACCCACACATACATGTGTGTATAATTATAAATCCAAATATTCATTAATAGTTTGGGTTTCTGTATAGCTATACGAAAGAGATCAGTAGAGACATTAGCTTTCTTATTTGGCCACAAGAGATGCAATTTGGGGCTGGTGGTTGACTGAACAAATCTAGGCAAAAAAAAAAAAAAAAAAAAAACCAGAAAAAATAAATGATCAATATACATTACCAGAGCAGAAAATCCAGAAATTCAAAATAGGGGCTAAGAGGAGGAAGCATGTATTACAGAGTACAAGGTAATAACCGCGTCTGCATGCCTTAATACCCTCTTGTCCCAGCAGTCCTGACTTTCTGAGCAGCCCACTTCTCCACATTAACGGTAGTCATTTGGAGAGCAGCAAACGTGCCATTAGAAGCACTTTTACAAGTGTATATTCATCCACCAATTAGCTTAATGTGGCCGCTTTCTGCATATTTTCTATCCAGGCTTGCACAAATCTTATTAATATTTCCCCCTAGCGCTTTGACAGATTACCTTGTCATTACGCATCCTGGAGCCTTTTAAACAATATGGGTAAACTACTGTTTGTGAGGTTAATGACAATTATCCCCTAATTACTGCATAAGTCACTCAGTCCACTTTATCTCCTAGGCAGGGTTCTGCTCTGTGTATCTGCCACTGTGTCACTGTAAATGAATCTTGTATTGCTATGTTTATCTGCCACTGCCTTGTAAATTATACTGACAGAAGAATGAGCAAATTACCGCGTGTCATCACTTAAATACTACTTCTGAAATTAAAATATAAAAAGCTTCGGCGCAGAGCTTGGATTTTTGCAGATCACAATTAGTAAAAACATATTTAATGTTTTATGTTACATTTCAGGACGGAGAGCTTGAAATTTAGTCGTGGAGTCACAACAATGAGACCGGGGTGAGTGGGAGGTGAAAAGCAACGGGGATTTAAAAAAAAAAAAAAAAAAGAGGGATGGGAGGAGGAGGGGAATGAAATAATGATGCTAGCCTGACCTCCTGAATGCATTTCCTATTACTTTAATAGTTGATATGGCATTCTGGAAGTATTTTCCAAGGTTTATCAATTTTAAATCAAATTAAATGGGTTAGGGATAAGCCATACCCTTCAGCTGGGATCATTTTTTTCGGTTACTTATAACTACTCCAGACACAAAACACAGAATCTATGTAATTGAGAACAGATAATGTAATAAAGGCCACAGGCTAAGCCAATTTCATTGATGCATTTTTAAACATTATTAAACAGGTTCAGAAACACTGTTTCCAAACTTGCATTTGAAATTGTTTAACAATGTTTACATCAGTGAAATTAGTTTAGTCCATTGTTGCACTACAGTGACTACATCTGCTCTGATAAAATTTACAGAGAAAATAAGGACCACAGAAGACTCTCTTTTTAAAAAAAGGTGGAATGGGTCCATTGCAAATGACAAATGATGTACAAAGGACTTTTTTTTTTTTTAAATCTGAAATCGAAGATTTTGCAGATTGTCAGGTAGATAAGTATCTGCATGGGAATGGACAGACCCGTCTAGCTTCTTGAGATGACCACCATTTAATATTTTAAACCTTTTTGAAATGGAAGATATTCAAAGTGTCTCCTAATGACACCAGGGTGGCTGATAGCTGGCAAGCATAGGAAACAGGGCCACTGTGATCTGAAGGCTAGCTAGCTTTCAACCCTCAATTAGCTGGGCGTGGAGAAAGCTTGCATGAAATTGCCTAGTGACAGCAGTGGTTTGTAAGGAGGGGCTCCCAGCCCCGATGATAAAGCTGTCTGATGGCAGCATGTGCTCACAAACACCGGGCTCCTCTTGGTGCCCTTGCTGAACAGGCTGGAAGCAAACGCTGCCGCAAAAGCAAAGGGACACATGAAAGCCACACTTGACAGGTCTAGCTCGGGGGCTGCTGGAGTCTAAGGACAACCCCTAGGGCTCCAATCCCATACACTGATCTTGTCTGTATGGTGTTTAGGCAATGTAGCTTCAGCCAAGCAGGAGCTGCAGGCCAAAATGGAAACACCGTACAAGGCTCCTGCTTCCTAAGTCTTTTTGAAGTTAGAAGGAATGGGCTCCCGGTTAAGACTGACATCACTAGGACACCAGTAAAAATTTCAAAACCTTTCCCTGTTTTAAAATACTAATTAAGGCTATTTATGGATAACATAACCCGGGAAAGAGACTTTTACCTGTGTCAATGGTATATGCAACTGCTTACTTGTGTGATTAGTGTATAAAGGACATAAGCAGACAGATAAAGTATTTTAATGAGTTTGTGAAATCAGTGCTATTTAGACAAAGGTAAGTATGAACACTGAAAGATCCGTGGGTATAAGCTAACATGTGGAAACAGCCATGAAGGGAACCACTTCTTTACATGTTTATCATTGCATACCATTATCATCACATTTCTAAACTTGGGAGACTAAGAACGTTTTACTCTTTTTAACAAACCTTTAGAGCAGTGGTTCTCAACCTGTGGGTCACAACTCCCAAAAGACCATTGGAAAACACAGATATTTACATTATGATTCGTAACAGTAGTGAAATTACAGTTATGAAGTAGCAACGGAAATAATTTTATGGTGGGGGGTCACCACAACATGAGGAGCTGTATTAAAGGGTCACAGTATTAGGAAGGTTGAGAACCACTGCTTTAGAGGCTCCCTATTCTAGAAAGAATAAGAAATACATTACCATATCTGGCATTTGAAGGCCCCTCAATATAGACCTGACCTGCTTTTCACACATCAGCTCTTGATGAGACCTCTGATACTCCAAGTCAAGAGCTACCTGTTGTGAGTGTGAAAACTACCAAACTGTCCTGGCTTCTGAGAACCCCCTACCTTCTGTCACCATTCTCTTCCATCTAGGCTCCACTGAAACAAACCTACAAGATGTCTGATGGTCCCTTCCTCCTTGACCACTCCCAGAAATAATTACCTGTCCTCAGTGATTGACTTGTATTCCCATGTCATGTACGCCTCTATACCATGCACTACGGATGGCCCTTTCTATCCCTACTGCTGAGATGAATCAATGCTGCATGAATTGATTAGTGCTGTGCATGGAGCAGTTGGGAGGCAGCTAAAGATCATGTAGTGCCTGATGTTTTTCAGGTGAGCAATTTTACTTGCTTAAGATCAGCAGACTGAGGTATGACTGGATGACTTGGGGTGCTTTAGTGTTTTCCCACAGTATGATCTTTTTCTCCTAGACCAGTGGTTCTGCACTCAGTGTGGTAGTATTGTGTTCCCCAAAATATTGTGCACCCTAATAAACTTATCTGGGATCAGAGACAGAACAGCTACTAGATACAAAGGCTAGAAAATGGTGGCACTCACACCTTTAATCCTAGCACTCCAGAGGTAGAAATCCCTCTGGATCTCTGTGAGTTCAAGGCCACATTGGAAAATGGCCAGGCATGGTGACACACGCCTTTAATCCCAGGGAGTGGTGATAGAAAGCAGAAAAGTTTATAAGGCGTGAAGACCAGGAACTAGAAGCATTTGGCTGGTTAAGCTTTCAGGCTTCTAGCAGCACAGTTCAGCTGAGAGCCATTCGGATATGAGGACACAGAGGCTTCCAGTCTGAGGAAACAAGACAGCTGAGAAGTTGGCCAGGTGAGGTTAGCTGTGGCTTGTTCTGTCTCTCTGACCATCCAGCATTTGGCCCCGGGTTTGATTTTATTAATAAGAACTTTTTAAGATTCCTGCTACAACTCAGGTAAGACCCACTGCCACATCCAGGGTAAGTGCATTCTAATTGGTGTAATGCTCTCCAACCTCGTATCTGAACTACTCAAAAGGCATTTCCCCATGGACAGAACTCTCTCGACTATGCAGAAGGCCTCCAGCAGAAATGTCAGGTCATTTCCCCTGGGTCAGCTGGGGTAGGGAGGCAGGTTCCTGACTATTTCTATAGGGACAGGAAAAATGATAGTTTGAGCAAATAATATATAGTTAAGTTTAATCCTCACCTTTTCTCCCTGTAAGTACCAGCAAATTGTATATTCTTAGGAAATGCTTTTGCAAATGATGCATGTTGGACATTTTTTTCAATGAAAGTAAGTCCTACTGTACAAACAACCAGAAAGCAACATGTGGCTGGTGTCTGTAAGTAACTATGGAGTAGATAGATGCAAATCAGCAGTTTATTACACACTGAAATAATAAAATGACAAATATATGTATATTAAGATTTTCCCTCCATTTTATCTTCTGCCAATAACATTTTATCAATTCCTACATTCTCTTTTAGTCTTTCCATCACTTCTGTTATTTCTCATTTATGGCCTATATCCACTCTATTTTATGAAGTAAACTACAGTTCTGGGGGTTTCTTCTGAGATTTGGCCTGTAGGTCAACAAAACTAACAACCTTGGGCCAGGGTGTAGATCAGTAGTGGCATGCTTGCTTAGAAGGTGCTGGACTTTGTCTCCAGCATCCTCCTTCTACCTGAATTACAATACAACCCGTTCAAAAGAACTAGTGCTTGATGGGGGTTTGTGAGACAAAGAAACAATTTCCAATCTAAAACATATACAATTGATGAGTTTTATTTTTCGTTAACTCCTTACTTTTAGGATGAAGGGCTTTAAGTAATATGGTCCCTATGCTTTAGTTTCTTCATATAAGGAGGGAGATTTGAAAAATCAGCTATGCTGGAGCTATCAAAACACTTCAAAAACTACCCAGTATGACTGCGCTCTGACGCTGAGACAGGAAAAAGTACCTTGCACATATGTTTTGTGTTTGTTTATATCTGCTTGAGATCCTGTTACTCATCTGAGCGATAAAAGGTTGGGCAACTGACTTAAGGTCATAGATGCAATAGTTTCTGGAGCTACCGTTTAAATCAGCTTGAATGTGGAACACATGAAGCACTTGCATTGAAGAGTCTTCCACCTCCACACCCCACTTGACCCATTCTTGCCTGCTTGGTCCCTTCCCCATTCCTCTCTGAATTCCAGGACTGAGACATGAGTTTCCTTAATGGGTAATCCAGTGTCTGTTCACATATCTGCTTCTTTCACCTGCCTTTTACACTTATTCTTACAAGTTTATTGCTGTGGGATGTCTTTCTGTATGCTATGAATATGTGTTACTCCCATTGTCTAATAAATAAAGTTGCATTGGCCTGTGGCAGGGCAGAATGGAGCCAGGCAGGAAAATCCAAGAGAGATAGTGAAAGGAGAAAGGAGAGTAAGGGGAGATGCCAGCCCACTGCCCAAGGAGCAACAAGATGCCAGCAGACCAGTAATGCCATGGCCATGTGGCAATATATAGATTACTAGAAACGGGTTTAAGTTATAAGAGCTAGCTTACAAGAAGCCTGACCCATAGGCCACATAGTTTGTAAGTAATATAAGCCTCTGTGTGTTTACTTGGGACCAAGTGGCTGTGGGACATGGGTGGGAGAGATTCATCCAGACCATGGGTCCTAACTTACAGCTTCAGTTTATTAATGGCCCATCTTATTTCCTAACTTGGTGGTCTTAACAGTTTCTGATATACTCCTCTCATCCGTTTACATGTTGTGAAGTTGCTTTTCTTATGTCTCTGCTCATGTTACAATCCTTCCAAAGTAAGCTTCCATAGCTCTTGTTTGCTATAAGATCTCAGCATTGAAGTATTCAATGTTGGTATTCAAGAACCTTTTCAAGTGATCTTTTAAGTCTCACTTCATTGGCACACTGACGTCCAGTACTAGGCAACATGACTTTCATAGAGCATTGTGTCTACTTATATTGTTCCTTCTACCTGTAATACTTTCTCATGTATGGACTCACAGTGGACTAATGACTGTTCAAAGACCCACCTCTCAAGTGTTAACTGTATTGACTCCTGTAATAGTGCTTACAAATCCCGTTCTTTTTCTTGTGGTTTTTGGCATAATCTGTTTTCTATCTATGTGCTCCATATAATCTGGGATGACTCTTTTACAGTGTAACCAGTCCCATGAGTTAATTAGACTTCTGTAACCCTCATCTTTCTACCCCATGTACCTCAAGTGTCATTTTAGACACTTTGAAATGCAGTTCATAAACGTAACTCATTTGTTGTAAACTAACAACTAGCAGCTCCTGCAAACCCAGCTGTTTTCTTTAGAGATGCTTACAAAAACAAACAGAAAGCAGCCGCTGTGAGTCAGAGGTAGGTTTTCTAGTGTCTGATCAGTCCCATTTGCAGATGCGGATACTCAGACATTTCATGTCACACTCTCCAGAAACAACACATGAGTATTTCCTGACACAAGCAGTGATCCATTTTTTCTGGAAATAGTTTAAGATCTTGGTTAATCTTATGTTCCTGAGTTCATTTTGTTACAGGATTGTTCCTAAGTTTAGGGGCAGTCACTACAATCTCCTCAACTGCGAAAATAAGTAACAAAACTGAAAAAGAGTGTTCATCACAGGATAATATGCTAGATGAAAAATTTAGAGAAATGTAGTAAACATTAAGGAGTCTTAAATGAAAGTATAGGAATAGGAATATGCATTTCAAAAATTGACAGACTTAGAAGCACTTTTCATGACAGGCAACACTAAATTACTGAATGGTCAAACTGAATATTAGAACATTAAGATACTTAATTAAAACACTAAGTCATCAAGTTCTGGATGGAATTTGAGGTATATTACTTCTAGCAATGGGGCTGAGAGAGAGAGAGAGAGAGAGATGGCAGAGAATTCTCTTTCATGGAATATTTGATAAAAATAAAGAAGCAAAGAGAAAAGAGACATGTAGGTATATGAAAACATATCGGAGTTTTTAATTGTGACTACATCTGTTCAACTATTAATATGGAACTCTGGTCCTCTTCCAAAAAGAAAAGGCACAGAATAGGGAAAAAAGATGTTAGGTCTCAAAGATGACTTTCAAATGTACTGTGGATTTTGATCATATTCACCCATGTACCCTTTCTTCCCACCCCACCTAGTCTTCATATCCCTCAATCTCTCCTTGACTTTTGTGTCTCTTATATATATATATACACATATATATGTATACACATATATATAGATATGTATATATGTTACATATATGAATGAGAAGGTATATATAATGTCATTATTAATAGGGCTTATTTTGCTTAATATTATGACCTTAAGTTGTATTTATTTTGTTTTTTATGTAAAAATAGGTATCATTCTTTTTCAGGAGAACTGAAATTCCATTATATATTCCATAGTAACTAATTATGTTTCCTTTAATTTTTCTGAGACAGTGTCTCACTCTAGCCCAAGCTAACCTGACTGATTATGCATTAAAGGCTAGTCTTGAACATAATTTTTATAGCCCCCTGCCTCCCAGGTTAATTTGGTATCTATTAATGTATTTGCCTCAGTCTCCCAAGTGCTGACATTTTAGGTATGAGCCATGATGCCCATCTCCAAAATTTAATATGAAATAATGGTCAAAATTTCAGTTCAAAAAGGATGTATATGTTTTCTTTTTACTTATTAAAGAATTATCTATTAAGGTAGGAGGCAAAGTTTTTGACATCCAATCTGTCTTCTCTTTTGGTCTGTTTTAGTGGAATATAAACTAGACATCACCTAAGACTCACATGCTGCTCCTCCTTCTAGACACGAAGGTCACATTCCCATAACACAAGAGCCGAGTGGATGTGAGCTGAACTTCTGTGACAAGTGAGTAGTGGCGGGTCGGAAGGGGCAGGTGCAGCTGAGCACAGTCAACGGTGGCCTCTACCGAATCTCCTTCCTGCCTTTTCCTTTCTGCTCAAGTGCTCTCTCGGATGCTAAGTTTCAGCCATACTTCTCTGTCTGTTTCTTCTCATTTCAAATGGAGATAAATAGTAAATGCTCTGGCAAATTCTTTAGGTATAATAAGGAGGGGCCTATTCTATGTAAACATATAATGAATGGAATAAACAATAAAGTATTTCAACTTTGATTTCAAGTAATCTTTATTATTTTAAATCGAAAACTCGTGATTTCAAAGTGAGGTGATTACCATTGTGATTCATCAGTGAAGAGACTTCTAGTTAGCACTGACTTCTGATTATTAGACAAAGTGGGCATCAGGGAGAAATGGGTTTATGTGTGGGGCAGAGAGAGAGGTAAGAAGTGGAAGGAGGGAGCGAGGAAAGAAAGGAGGGAGAGAGAAAGAAAGAAAGCAGGAAGCAATACAGTGAGATTATATCATATTTTCCTAAGTTTCTTTCAGGTCTGATGGGCACAGAGAATAAACTAATTCACAGTGATATCTGAGTAAGTACCTACCTAATTTTAGTATGTTTTAAACATATTTGCCAATGAAACCCAACACTTGAAAAGTGCTTAGGATATAGATGAGAGAATGGGAGAAGGGGCGAGGTACCTGTAGGCGAATCTTCATGCATACATACCTTCAGACTTCTTGACAATTTTTCTGGAATCAAATCTTTTAAGTTGGATTTCAGCTACTGTTGGGGCAAGGCAGAGTCCTCAAGACCCATCCTGACATTTAGAAGGCTCACAAGACTTGGCACACAGTCATACTCAGAGCTATAACGCACTACAGTACAAGGCTATAAAGTCAAATTAGCAAAGGGAGTCTATGCATGTGGCAAGGTCCAGTGGAAAGCGGCAGACACCCAGTGGGAGTCATCTCAGAGGAACTGTGCTAGACGCAGATTCCTCTGACATTCAACTATGACCATATAGTTGCAGTGCCATCTATGAAAGGGCTTCAACAGTCAGTCAGAGACCATGGTTTTTATTGGTGGTTGTCCCTTTGCCTAGTGTGGGCTAAAAGTCTAGAATCCCAGAAGGAATGCATGTATGCAGGAAGTGACTACTTTGTTTGCAGTTTAGGAGCATTTGTTAGGAAATGTTGTAAACACCCCCAAATTCAAGTTACTTGCAAGGTTAGCCAAGCACTGATGTGGTGAGCACGTCTTTCTAAGGATGGCAGTCTTTAGCTGCTGTGACGGTGCTTTTTAATACACCTACCTCTTGTTTCACACCCTCACCACTGTTCCAGCTCTGCGCCTCCAAAGCCCCACAGCACAAAACTAGCTTCTGTAATGGTCGCTCTAAAGGCCCCAGGGTGACCTTACTACTAGATTCAGAACAGGATGAGGAGGAGACAGAAGGGGAACTACCAGTTTTCAGTATAGGGAGGTATGACTTTTATGGTACCTCTGAGTTATCGTGTTAGATTAAGATAAAGATTACAGAATCCTTAGAGTCTGTACCTAAGAGGAAACAAGCACTATCAGTATAAACTGTCCACTAATACAGCCACCAGATTAAAGTTCTTAGACACCCAGGGGCCATAGCTAGCTTCATTTCTTGCATAGGACATCATTCAAATGAGTATTTAATGTATCAAGTGTTATTTATTAGAAGACACAACTAATCATTCTTCAAAAGCAGCTTTTGTGATTCCTTCTAATATTCATTGGTAACAACAAAACATAATAATGGTATGTTCACAAATCTCTTGGTTTTGATTTTTATTTACACAGGGTTGAGAATCTTTATAGCTGTTTGAGACTAGTCTGCCAAGCCTTGCCCTACAAGTATTATGGTGCTATTTATTTATGGCAATCTCCTGGAATCACAGGATAATTTAGGATAAAGTAATCAACAAAGCATTTTGTTTTAAAAGCCAATCTACCAACTATATGTAAACTATATAAAATAAAAGTCTTAGTTCAAGTCAACATTTTCTAAAATCATAACCTTCAGACCTAACTAAGGGGTTATCATAAATTAGTATGATGGAGAAAAAGAGAAGAACTTGGCTAGAGCAGAAAGTAACAACTACTGTTTATGAGCACCCACTATCAGCCCGTCACCATGGGAAACGACACTTCACATGCATTAGCTCCTTTAATTATGCCATCACTCAGTGCAATATGAAGGCTACAAACTGTATTTCAGCATCAGCCTGCAGGGAGGGGAGAACAAAGAGCAGATGACATGCACTGTCCTTCACTTTAGGTTCCTGGTCTTAGGATGAGCAGCCCCTGCTCCGGAGGGGCGTGGACAACACCCTGTCACATGGGTGAGGTAGGCGCAGAAACTTTTCAGTCTCCTGTGAATAATGCCAGTAATCAAGATGGCAATCCTTATTTAAGTTAAAAGTAAATTGGAATTGAATGGAGAAGCCCTGTTCCTGTCTCTAAGTGCCTCGTGTCCTCGTGTAGCTAGAAGAGAAACAAGGGAAAGTAATGTTCACAGTTCCTAAGACATACTTTATAAACAGTGTTCTAAGGGTTTCCAGGATACAGGTGCTGCCTTTGTTTCTGGTGTCTGTAGGGTAAAGCACTCTGAAAAGGATTTTACTGACAGTAGGAGGCTTGGTTTGAGACCTCTGGGCAATATAAAACATGGTGATCTTTCATTCCTCCTGCCCCAAGCTGAGCAGACAGAACACCTCTTTGTAAAAGTCCCTTTTCTGTGAGCATTACAATTCTCTGCAGAAACACAGGAGAATCACAGCAGGAGAATGAGGACCTGGAACCTGGGCCTGAGGCATCCACGTAGTAGCAACAAGCAAACAGCTTGAAAACAGCATCTGTGCCGACACACACAGAGCAGGCAGGTTAGTATTCACAACCTGTGCTGTGGACAACAAAGACATCCCAATTAATCACAAGTCAGCCTAGTGCAAAACTACGGCTTATGCACCATGTCGGCAAGTGAGACAAACAACCAAGGCAGGTGCATATATGTTGTTATTGTTGCATATTTCCCCCATACATAAACCACAGAGTGCACCAACTTCCCATGGCTATAGCTTCTAGCCCTGTTATGCCTTTCTGATGCCTTTCTAGCCCTATTATGTCTTTCTGATGCTTTTCTAGCCCCGTTATGTCTTTGAGAAAGAATAGAAAAAGAAATGGCATAAAAGTGCATGTATGCACAACTACATACAAACACACAGACATTTACACTTAATATATATGGATGGTGATATCATCTCAACTGCTGCCAGTTAAATATTGCTGTTTGTCTTCAGGAACCTCTTAAAACAGATTTGATTTTTTTTTTTTTAGCAAATTTTCAATTGTGTAATAAATATTTTATTGATGTTGAAATGTATCAAAAAACCAACCCCAGAGAAAGTCACAGAAAAGTCACAGCTAGCTAGCAGCTGCAGGGAACCCTCAAGCCCAAGTGATGAAGAAGCAATGTTGGGAGAAGGGCTATGCTCAGCTTCCAACAACCCTCCAGTCTCTCTCTGTGGGAGTACAGAGAGGCAGCCCATGTGGAAAACCCCATCAAAACCAAACACACACAGTGTGGGGTATGGAGACTCCTGTGGCTTCAGCACCGATTCTCTCATCCACTAGCTGTATGGCCACTGTGAGCTTCCGTCTCCCAGCTGTGAAGCAAAGGGAGAAACCCTTCACTTTGGGGGGTTATTGAGTTTAATGACATTGCTGATCAAAGGCCTCACAGAATGTTATGCACAAGGGGGACACTGGGTATCTGTGGCCTTAGCTTACCCCAAGGATTAAGCAAAATCTTGACCTTGTATCTAGAAATCTTATTGCACATTATGCTCAGTTCAAGATTGCCTCGGATACATGTAAAACATGTACAGCAGAGATTCCCCACCATAAGTGATAGGATACATTTCTGAATATTTATATGTGAATTCCACTCATTTGAGTCGGCTGTGATATGTCTTTTTAAAAACTTAAGGTATAACCTATTGATCTGTTGATGCATGTGTGCCTGTAAGGACAAGAACATACATGTTATACACAGAAACCAGGTACTCTTGTGTTATTAATACAAGTATGCCAGGAATCTGCTTCTGCTTCTCTGGGAGACATGTAGGAACTTCCTTCAGAGAACAGGAAAGCCACTTGAATGAGGATTTATGGTGTGATTAGGACCAAATATCTCAGAAATGAAGCCACCATACAGGTAATTCTGTAAATATTTTATTAATCCTGTAAGAGCCTCCTAAGCGAGGCCTCACAGATCCTTAGATTCACAATCTGCTTTGAACAGCTGGTTCGAGCCACAGCCCGCATACCGCTGACCCAGGACTACTTGGTTAGTACAGGAGGTTCCAAACGTCATAGGTGCTCTCCATGTCCAGACGCAGGACGGCTCACTCCAGGAACTTAAGGTTACGGAAATGCAGGAGGCAGTGACGTCAGCTACATGGCTTTTCCCACCTACTTTATCAGGGGCTCTCAGCTTCTTGGAGATTTGTTCAGATACAAGATCACCACCTGCCGCCTGTTCCTGAGCTCGGTCCACCTACCTCTCTGTGCCTGCAGTTGGAGAACTCGGCTGCTGTCCTCCTCTCGGGCACAAAAGCAAAAAGGAGCTTGCTTTTGCTTCGCCACAAGTAATTTCTTTAATGCCTGTGCTTGATTTCATTCACCTACCTCCAGTGTAGACACACAGTTAACAAGACAAACTCTGAGCCTCCCGCCTTCCATCACACGCAGCTTCTATTACCATTTAATGAGTGTCCATCGGCAAGTCTATGGCTTGCCTTTCTCACTCCCACTCTCACAGAAATCCTCCTGCTGTCTGTGAGCTAACCCAAGATTTCTTCACTCACATTCTTTCTTGCAATTTTTTTCTTTAAAGTAACTCAAAATGACTTCTATTCACTAGCCAAAGAAAAAACTTACTCATGCCTGCTGGAACACAACATGCCAACAATAATTCAATTTGACTTTACAGTAAGAATACAGTGGCCCACATTAATAACAGCTGAGGCACAGCCTCCTAAGGTTTTCTACCTCAACTTTTATATTGAGAGTGAGGTAACTACACTTACCTATACCCCCTTGCCCGTATCTAAAGTTTGAATTAAAACTGTTTTGCCTTTGGGTATAGACTGATATAAACAGGGACCTATGAGTCAAAAGACTGGGTGGGGGAGGGGAGAAATAAGAGGAAAAAGGAAACCCATATTACAACAGGGGAAAAGCCTCCACGTAATGGAAAATGGAAAATAACATGCATGGCTTCCATGGAGGAACAGTTAAAATGCAAGCTGTCTTCCAGCCATGCTCGTCTCTGCCTGGTTCACAATGGAAATGCAGGAGAGAACGGCTATACACTGCCAATGCTTCGGGACTTCTGGGCCCTCCTTCACTAGAAGAATCTCAATCTCTCTCTCTCTCCTTGCTATTTGTTTTTGTCCAATATGCTCAGTTCTTTCAAGTTTTCTCTTCTCAGGTCCTGCCCACTCTGAGTTCCTATTCTTTCACTGTTCTTTTCCTTTTTACTTTTTTTTTAAACTGACAAATTTGTTATCTATCTGCTTCTCCAATCAAGAGTCCTCGGTTTCTTTCTTTTCTCGCATTGTTCCACCGGCCTCTATTTTCCCTTGCTGGCTCCATGAAAACATCTTTGTGTTCTGTGGTCACAGAACAGCAGGCACTGTCCAGGCAGACTTAGAGAAGAGGGTGCTACATGTGCATAACAGGGAGTCCTGACAATCTCAGGGAAAAAGAAATGGGCCAATGTTCAGAAGACACAGTGGGGGTGAATGGAAGGTGTTTGGACATGATTTGGGAGGGAAAGAGAAAGACTGCCTTCAGCATTTGCCACTGTTGAGAAGAACTGTTGAGAATCTACTAAATCCCTTGATGAGCTGTGAAAATGGAAGGTGCCTACAATGTGGTGCTTCGCTGGATGGAAAAAATGAGAATTTCCACTTTTTCACAAACAAGGGACACACATAAATGATGGCATTATTCCCCAACTCTTCTCTGAGTACAGAGTTCATAACTCAAGAACACACAGCTAAGGAGAGTAAGTGGGAAGCAGGGAGGGAGTAGAGGTTAGTCATGGCTAACAACACTTTAAGATCAACAAATCAATAAATACAGATATTTAAAGGTGATTCATTACTTGTGTCCAGGATTAAGTTCACATGCTATAGACTAGACTGGGAAGGATGCAGACCAGTGTCAGGACATCTGCTCTAACCAAACACTGCTTATGCCATCTGCCACCCAGGTTATTAGACTTCGTTAAGTACATCTAAATGTAAGAGCACCTTCTTAGAATATTTTGAAGGTACACGTATTTATTTTTTTATGTGTTTACGTGTTAGGCCAGCATGTATGTGAGTGCACCACATACATACTTTTTGTCCCTGGAGGCCAGAAGAAAGTGTTGGAGCCCCTGGAACTGGAGTTACAGATGGTTGTGAGCTGCCATGTGGGTGCTATGACCCAAACCCAGGTTGTCTATAAGAACAGCCAGTGCTCTTAGCTGCTAAGTCATCTTTCTAGTTGTACTTACACTATTTTGAACAAAGAAGAATCTTCAATTTTTGCCTCAGCATTTTTGTGTGCTTTGTTGCAATTGATATCTCTTTAAAAAAAATTCCAGCAATCTTTTCTGTTCAGTGTCTTTAAAACATTAAAATATCATGTTTTCTCTTCTTCCACAAGTCTTCCATCAAAATAAGTGGCACTGTTTCTAAACCATGCATTATAGGGGGAGCTATAGACTAGGGAGTGATATCTTCTGCAATCCCTCCAGTGCCCATGCACGTTGCCCTCTGGGTGGTCCAAGGGAAATTCTAACAAGATTTTAATCATCTTACTCCTTTCCCAAAGTTCTCCAGGGGCTTCACACATCCCCAAGACTGACCAACTCATAACACAACCTTGACTTATAGCACTGCGCCGGTGTTCTTATACATGGAAGAGATATTGAAGCCTTTAAATAGTGGGACAACCCAGGCAGTAATCAGTTTAGACTGTCAGTCAGAATATACACTAGCCATAAGACTAAATGTGGCCATACTAGTTACTGACTTAATATAATGTTCAAATTGTATACATGTACTATGTACACTAAAGGAATATAAACTATCTTACAACAGCAAACAAAATTGAAATAAGACAAGGAGAAGCCAGAAATTTAATACTTCCTAACATTTTTGCCACATCTCAGTAGACTGTCTAAAATCCAAGGACTCTGATGAATATCACACAAGTTGTCTTTTTACAGATAACAAATTCCTTCAGAAGAGGCTACCTGTACAGTTTTTTTCCTTTTTGTTTATCTTCGTAGGCTTCAGCAGTATCCATTCAGAAGATTCTGGAACACGCTGCCACTTCTGTTTTTAAGCTCCTGGATGCTTTTCTGTTAGCCTGCACAGGACACTTCGTCCTAAGGAACTTACACTTCCAGCTTTGGATATCACATCAAACATCTCCTACTTCCTTGGGGATCCCCTACCCGCAGGCACATGGAGCCGTCCTCTCCTTGTTCATGTTGTAGTAACGCCAGCCAACATTTTTTTTTTCCTATTTTTTCCTATGATGTATTCTACTATGTATTTTGTATACAGCATTTTGAATAATTTCCCCCAACAACCACCAAATGGTAGGCAGTATCTGCAAGCTAAGGTTGGGAAAGTTTAAAAATCTTTTCCCAGGTGACACAGCTAATGGAAAGCTGGTGAGACATTTAGCTTCAGGTCTGATGGGACATGCACCCTTCAGCTTCTGCTTGTCCACATCTTCGGCAACACAGGTATCAGCTCTGGGACTGGTGTGTGTGGCAGCGGCAATGGTGACCTTTCTCCTTCGTGTTCATAACACCTAGCACATAGCCAGATGAGGAAGGTGCTTGCTGAATGAACAGAAGCCTGGTGAAAACACATTTTTAATTAATTATTTCCTACTTATCCTTTTTGCTATTGAGAGGCTGAGAGCTTTGTCTTCATGTAGGTGTTTGTTTGTATCTATTCTTTCCTGACACCGTATAATCCTCAAAGAAAAAAATTCACCTACCTCTTTCAGACTGACCATGCCCAGAGCCCCACACCAGTCTCTAGCCTTCCCATATAAAGAAGTTTTAAATACAAGTTTTGACCTTAACTTACATTCCTTCCTCTTTTTAAGCCTTTCATGGTAGCAATTTTATTGGATTTTATTTAATTTAGACCTGACAGAGGACACACCACAGAATTCTGTCTTTGAAGGTGCTAATGAGTATTAAATGAATGGTGAATGGAGGAAGTTATGATAAGCGACTTCTTGGCAAAGGTGGTGAAGAGTCAACTATCTGGCTATAGTCACACTGATATCCATTTGCAGAGAATGCTACCAGACATCAAATGCCAGTGGCCATGTGAGACTGTGGACACGTGGTACAGACATTGGCAGCACAGACTCAAACAGGAGCAGCAGATGCAGCCACAGCAATTCGAGACCCAGAAGAAATAGTGGAGTCCACACCTCCAGGAGGCTACTCGGAGCTAGCTAATCCACGATGTCCCTTTCCCGTGAGGTGTTCCCAGCATGTGATGCCATTTTAAAAGCATTTACTAGGGGATACCAGAGACCCCGAGTCAAAAGAATTCAGATGCTGTCCTAACGGATCCAGTTTCATTTATCCTCAGAAGGGATCCTACTTTCCTCCCTCACAGACTCTGACAACAGCTACAACAATGCTTGGAAATGTTCTGAGAAGCTCACACCATGGTGCGAGTGTATAAGAAAGCACTGAGAACCCTTTTAAGGAACCAAAGTTAATCCTTCTGAATTTGAAGAGTAAATGGGAGTAATTTTAAAATGTAAAAATAAAAGAGAAACTCTTTCTGGAATCAGTCCTAGTTCAACTCTGTCAAAGAAAACTTGAGCAATGATTTCACCACTCTGTGCCCCAATTCAAAGAGATCTCAACTTCATTCAAAGTGTCTCATTAAGATACGGTGATGATGAAGGGCTCACAATGTTTTCAGACCCACTGAACAGTGTCCTACCATTTGGTGAGCAATTGCGTGATATTCTAGCTTATCTGAATCATTTAAAAGCCCGTGTGATGTTCCTCCAAATTCTCTACATCTTTGATACCAAAGATAAACAGAGAAGATAGCCAACTTTGAAGTAGCATTTACTTTCAAGTTCTAAGATAACTGTAGCTTCTAACCTGCACCAACAGAATATACAGCATTAACTGTAAAAAGTGAGCAAGTCAACATACCTTTGCAATTTAAGGAAAGTTAGGATTAATATCCTAACTTAAATAAATGCTTGGGAAAAGAGAAATTAACTCCACATATGAATAATTATTTATTATTTTTAAAAAATTTATTCATAATACAGCAGAAAAGGAGTATCTAGGGAAATTAGATACAAATCATGAAAGAGAGGATGGGATAACATAGAAAAGAAGAGGCAGATTAAGGGACTATTTAGAAGGCTAAAGTAACACTACAACACTATTTTCCTTTGCAATCAGTGGAGATGAGAAGAACACTGAGGGTCAGTCACTCCTCAACATTGTAGACTGAACAATCTCTGGGTATGTAGTGAAGAGGAAAGGCTTGGGAAGAAAGGGGAGTCAAGTCCTACCCAGATTGAGAATGAAGTGTTTCTAAATCACAGCTGTTGAAAACTCACTCTGTGTGTCTGTGCATGGTGAATTCATCAGAAAAGGTCAATATATTAGAGTTACACTTGAAAAAAGTTGAATTGGTAGATAGTTTAAAGAGACTGAGTCTTTCTTTCAGCCATATGTCTGTGCTGAACCCATTCTTCCTCTCCTAGACACTGGGAAACCCCAGGATGAACACCACATGATATGCTCATCTTGGGAGCATTCTACCTAAATGGACCCAAAACAGACTTGAAGCCAAAGAACTTCAACCAGATTTTTTCTATTCCAGATTCCACACAGAAACAGAACTACATAAAGTAAGACTGAAATAGGAAAAGGCCTTTCATCTCCCTAGATACAATATTAGACAAGATCTGATTTTATGCCATAGTGAATTCCAGAAAAACTTTGTTCCTGTGAAAATTGCGTGAGTTTATTAAATTTATGAAGATAAAGTTGCATTTCCAGGGCATAACATTAGGTACAGTTAATCTGCCCACACTGATAAAGAACATATTGTGTGTAAACACCATTGTGGACCCACCTGTTTTCACAGCGCACATGTTACAGACTTGCCCCTTAGCCTGAATATGGGAATTTTTAAAAAGTCAAAAGTTATTTCAGAATTTGAAGTATGTTGCTTTGTGCATACTGCTGCAAAGGAAAAGCTAATGGGCTCTGTGCTTAATGTGATTAGAGCCATTATTGACAGAATGCCAGGAAGACGCAAAGCCATTAGCATTACACTACAGCTCACTTTAGCATCCACTCAGACTTAGTATTTGATCCACAATTTTAATTTTGTTCTGCTCTATTCAGAGCTGCATTACACAAAATGCATAATTAAAAGCTGCTGTGATTCTCTCTACTTCTCAAATTAAAAACATAGCAAACATTTGTAGTTCTAATCCACTAGAAATTAATAAATCAAATAGTGTCTTTTATCCTCTTTCCTCTATGCAATTCAGCTCGCAGGTTGGGAATACATTTGCCTGCAACAGAGAATGCTACAGGAGGAGCGGATGCTCGGAGGGAAGTAAGGTCCCCCAGATGCACACTAAACGCAAGTGAGAACCTGGAGGGCCTAGCTGCACAGATAGCCTTAACATTCTAAGTGCTAAGCTGGGAGGGTTTTCTGTGGAGAAAAATTTTAATCAATTCACCATAAATCCTTTTGATGCGTTTTCCTTCATTAGCTTGCTTTTTCAAGCACACATATGCTCCTAATTTAATTTAATCAAATGTGCCATGTCTCTCTGTCAACAGTGAGGCAATTCCCATGTCCAAGAGATCTCCTATCAACTCCCCACCCAGGGCAGCCTGAGGAAAAAAAAACCTGAGGAGCAACAGGTTTGCTTCTCCCACCATTCCAAATGGACAGACCTTCCTCCTAAAGCTCTGCCACCAGAGCCCAGACATGGACACTTCACTCTGTCTACTGCTATTCATCACTTACCACAACAGAGGGTTCTGATTCATTACAATAAAAACAGCACATTCTCTCCTGTGTGTAGTTACCCTAGGCAAGTTCTGAAAGGACTATGAGAGCCAGAGCAAAGCACAAAAGGCAAGCACATATCTAAACACGGGCCTGAGACCACCACTGAATCTTTCTCCTTCACACCTAGGATGCAGCGATGGGGTCCCAGTCTTCCCATCACTACCATTTCCTTAACTGATGGCAACTCCTCTTTCAGATCTCTGCTCAAAGACCACTTCGTCAAGGGAACAATTTCTTAAGTCTCTGGTGACTTGCTTTGTAAATTCTCTGTGTATTGGTGCTTTTTTCAAGACACTGTCATAGTCTGAGCTGACACTATCTCTCAGCTTCCTGAGGGTCACCATAATGACTTTAAATGTGTAACTGATAAGCTCTGTTCTCCACAGTACCTAATAAATGAGATCATTTAGTATATAGAAGAACCCATTATTCTTCCTAAGCATGTCAAGTTTCTGCAAGTCTATGTAGCTACTTATAAGTATAATTTTACTCATGAAATCACGTAATGTGTATTTTTTAAGAAGTTGTAATATGCACAAAATGTTCCAGCTCCTGAGTCTTTTTTTGACACATCCCATGGCTAGTATTTGGTTTCCTTCTTATTTTATTTTATTTGTTTTTTCCAAGACAGGTTTCTCTGTGTAATTTTGATGCCTGTTCTGGATCTCACTCTGTAGATCAGGCTGGCCTCAAACTCACAGAGTTCTGCCTGGCTCTGCCTCCCAAGCGCTGGGATTAAAGGCGTGCACCACCACCGCCCGGCTAGCATTTGGCTTCTCTCCCCCTCCTCCTCCTCTGTTTGGGGACAGGGTTACACTATGTAGCACTGGCTGGTCTTGAATTCACAGAGATTGTCTTGCTTCTGCTTCCCGAGTGCTGTGCAGTATTTGCTATTCAACACAATTATTCCTTGCTAAAAATGTGACAAAACCAAAGCTCTGCCTTTACTTAACCTTCTTAGTAAACTAGACTTGCACTGTACAAGAGGAGTAAAGAGAATCTCACTAGGACCACCAGTAATTGCTGTCAAACACTTTCAAAGACAGGGACTTGTTTTCCAATACTGTCTTGATCTGTCACATAAGCTTGTTTTCAAGGTTAACTGTTTGTGCTTACCTTTCCCAAACAAGCAATGAACAACAAAGAGTCTGCATGATTTCCTTGTGGTTCCAAACATGCTGAAAACCTGAGCCTTTCTAGGAAACATTTGATAGATCTAGATTATTTCCTTATGACCTTATAAGAATGAAGTTAAAATAAGTAAACATACCATTTTAATATCAGCTTCATCACTGTAAACTAACTCTCCTTTTATCAAAACTTTAAGACTGGCATGGTGGCAAACAACTGTGATGCAACATTCTGGAGGCAGATGCAGGAAAAGACGCCCACAAGTGCAAGGCCACCCTGGTCTCCACTGCAAGTTCTAGGCCAGCCAGAGCTTTGTAGCATGTAGCAGTTTGAATGAGAATGGCCCCCATAGGCTTTTCTAATGTCTGGCTCCCAGGTGGTGGTGCTGTTCGGGAAGCTCTAGGAGGGATGTCCTGCCTAGAGGAAATGGGTCCCTGGAGCTGGGCTTTGGGACTTTAAAGCCTCATGTACTCCTGTTTCCTCCCGACGCTTCCTGCTTGCATTTGAAGATACGAGCTCTCAGCTTTCTGCTCCTGTTCCCATGTCTGCAGCTTGCTGCCATGCTTCCCACCATGATGGACGCTTAGCTCTTTGGAACCCTATGCCAGACCAAACTCTTCCTTCCACAGATTGCTTTGGTCATGGTGTTTCATCACAGCAACAGAAAAGGAACTAATACGGAATGAGACCAAGCTTAGATGACAGGAAAGTTAGTTCTTGTCTGTACCCTCATCCAGAAGGTGAGTTCCCTTCTACAGTTTCCAAAATGTGCATCCAGCCCTGTGTTTCTGAATGTGGACAGGGCAGGACTCATTCTTACTCTTCAGTTGACTCCCAGAACAAGCACTCTTCTCTACTCTTGGGGGTCCCAGGCCCTCCTCTGAACTTCTCAGCCTGACACTTTATAGGTACTGAGGAACTATCACCTCAGAGGCCCAGATGGGTCCCTGCTTCCTTCCCTTCCCTGCAAACAGATGGCAGGAACAGTTAGCAGAATGCACCCCTCCCAAGCTGCTCTGGTTGTTCCATGTTCCCTGGTGCTCTGTGTCTTTCTTCACTGATGTAAAAATCTGTCCTCCTCTAACTTTGAGACCTGTCTGCTGCCTGGTGTGTGTGTGTGTGTGTAAGCCCTTAAATGTTTGAAGGAGACACACAGGGACCAGGTGCTGTCACTTGTCACTGACTAGCTTGTCTGCATACCCTAACCACCGAAACAGCAGCATGAAGCTCTTCACACATTTGAGTACCCACAATTTCATACAAGCTTCAGGGTCTGCACTGAGAAAAAGGGGACACTTTCTAATATCACTGCAATGAGCAACAGACTTTTCCTTCATAGGGCACATGACATGAATGACACAGAATACAAATGTTTTCAACTTAACACGTATGCTTCACAGTTACAAAATGCTGCCATTTTCTTAGATGCCGTCTATAACTCAATTTCTGATTTTATTCTTCAGTGAACAGTGTTAGCATAAGGGAATATCCAGCTTGAAAACATCTCTTTAACACAAATTATAAGATCAAAGAAGTGATAGATGTAATAAGCATAGACCATCAAGTACACAGCTGCATGTCATCTGCAGAAAATGTGGGTTCCACAGCTGCTGACAAATGGCTGCAAGTCACAAAAGCACGCCACCGTGAAAGATCGCCGTTAACGGGAAGAAGGAACTGTCCTGTGGCCCTTGCATTGACAGTTTTCTGAAAGACCTGGCATCTCTGATTAAGAGTAAGGGCTGACATTGATGATAAACAGATGAACAACAAGCAAATGCAAATCCTAACCATCAAAAACAAAAGGCTTCCTAAACAGACAGAGCTAGTGGCTGGAAACACTGTCCAAAGTTGGACTAAAATGGGACTTTGGAGGGTGGGTTCGTGTGTTTCAACTGACATGAGTCAGGACAAAGAGTGTGGCCCTTGGAAAAGGTTTGGAAACTCGAGAGTATCATTCTCCTCCAAGCCCCAGAGCCAGTATGAAGAGTTATGTGCCTCCTTCTTCCAATAGTTCTTAAAATTTCAAATATACAGAAAACTTCAAAGAAATGTATGGTAAGCACTCAGGTATGTAACATCTAAATTCTACAATTATTCAAGTTATTGTATTTTCTTAGAAGGTTTTATTTATATGCCACTGATCAGTATCAGACAACAGCTACATAACTGGTATTTTCAGAGATCAGTTTCTCGTATCACTAGGTCAGCAGTCTTTTTTAACGTACAGATATTAATTTCCAAGTGTTTAGTTTAGGCTAATATAGCATCACTTGAATTTTGAGGTTTAAATTCTGTATGTAGGTAGGGCTGATAATTTGTCAGATTATTTAGCTATTTATAGCAACTCAGCATAAAGAAATAAACTGTACTAGTTCAGTCTTTGGAATAGTAGTTGCCAGTGACATTCTACGAATATTTTCTAACCTCTGGAAATCATAAGCTGAGTCCCATAAGCTCATCTTATTATCATAAAGGTAATTATAGCAGTTAATATTCTTCATACAATATTTATTATGTGACAGGAACCATTGTTAGATACATTGTTTAGCTCTTTCAATACATGTAATATTTTCACAAATAGATTCTATTAAATTTATCACCTTGGTTTTGAAGTCAAATAAGATCCAGCAAAATGAAGGGGTCACAAGTAACAGACTCGGAGTCCTACCCCCAGCAACTACAAAGCACAGACCAAGTGGCTCCCCACACACTGCCTTGTCTTTCTTTATCTGTGCTTGGCCAATGTGTGGGTCATCACCATTACTAATGCTGCTGTTAATTGACCAACTATTAAAAAAATGAGTGCAAAATATGTACAAAATACATTATGTTTATAGATGTATTTTGAATAGAATGTAAATGCCAACAGTGAAAAATAAATTAATTACCTTCCCTAGACAAACAATATACAAAGAAAGTGTGGTGACTGTAGACACCTGCGCCCTAACTGATAAAATGGGGGGGACACCAAAATAGCAGCACTGACTCCATGGGACTACTGTGAGAAATATGGACAATAATCTACATTCCCATGTGGAGCACTTAAAAAATGTTAGATACGAATACATGCATGCGACTCAGCACCGTATGGGGTGCATAGTAGACACCAAAAATGTCTCCAATAAAAATCAACCATCATATAAGATCAATATGTCAATGACAAATTAATATTTACTGACACCAGAGGGGCATTATCGATCCATAATTCATTTTAATGTTTCTAAAAGAATGATTTTACTCTGGTCCAAAGGTAGTCTTCTAAGAGATGGCATCATTAGGGATATTTCTCATGAAATCAAGATGACTAAATAATACTGTGGCAGATTTAGCAGAATCATGTAACTTAGAAATAAATCAAACTGGTATTAGCACAGTCCTTGCTGTTACATCCCACTGTGTCACCTACAGTGTTGGCAAACATTTGCAAATTCTCTAAAAGATTCAACTCTAGAAACTCAAACCGAAAAGTAGAAACGAAAACAAACAAACAAACAAAAAACCCCACCTCTATGCTGAGTACACAAGAAGGAATTATGGTCTGTATTTTAACATAAACTCTAAGTTGGCACTGATGAAACAAACTGCAAAAACTTACTCCAAGACTCTCATCCTCCACAGTCATTCATTAAAATCAGTAAGAAGGATGATGAGACGTGAAATCTTTCTGGCTGCTGACTCTATGGCCTGCAGATAATTTATGAAATCGGTTGACTGGAACTCCAATGCTATCTCGCTGAACTGAGATCAGTGAATTAAGAGAAGATCCCTGCTGTGTTTCCAATTTCAATAAATAAACTCAGAGCATTCACCCTGTATAGTACGAAAATTTTCAGATTCTGGTCCTCTCAGGTCAGAGGAGTGCTTCAGAGAACAGTGAGAGGAGAGTCACTGATCTCCTCAGATGGCGTAAGTGAAAAGTCATGCTAAGGGCCCTGGGTTTCCCGTGGCCAGACCATCAGTGTACTCAGGTGTCACTAACACTGGCTGATCCATCTGACTGGATCTTTTAATCTTCGCAGGTACAAATGGCAATTTGCTGTACATTTTCAATTACACATATATCTTCTCCACCATGCCTAACAGCATGTAAAACAAAAAAGCATCATTTTGAACATATAAAGGCACTTACCAGGGTTCAGTGGACCTCAGCACTATGCACTCTGAAAGGACTGATAATGGTTTGTGGGGATGGGACAGGAAATGGATAACCATGTTTTCCTCATTAACAGCATAATGCAACTTCATTATTAAAGAGAGAAAGAAAAGAAGGATGGATGGAGGGAGGAAGGGAGGGAGAGAGAGAGAGGGAAACAGAGAGAAACAGAGGGGAGAGAGAGAGAGAGAGAGAGAGAGAGAGAGAGAGAGAGAGAGAGAGAGAGAGAGAGAGAGAATATGAATTCTCAATGACCTTGGCCACTGAAAATTCCATTTTGCTGCTGGAACCGAGGGACTTTTGCCCTGACACACGCAGCTGACTGTATTTCATTTCCTCACATCCTCTCGCCTTCATCTCCATCATTTCTCTGCTCTCTAATCACATGTATCTGCATGGTTTCCGCAGATACAAGACTCCAGCACTATAAAGCTATGTGGTTTTGGCTTTGAGCAGCCAACCCAGTCCTTAAACAGATGCTGAGCAGGACTCCATCCAGGCTTCCTAAACTTTCAGTGAAACATATTTCATAACAATTAGCAATGGTTGCATGGTGTATGCAGTATATGCCATGGAACAGGGAGCCATAAATCCCTGGAGATGAAAATAGTCATTTCACACCCTGTAGCAGGTATAACTAATTCCATTGCTATTACAAGATCAAGAATGTCAAACAGAATCTGCTTTAAACCAAATCCCAGCCAATACATACATAAGCCTGCATGTGCATCTTATTTCAGGGGATAATTATTTCTACAATAAACTAAACAGAGGAGGAAAAAAAGGCAAGATGCCCTTGTATAAAATTTCCTAAGAATGGTCCCTGAGCTAAGACTTGACAGCAGCCCATGAATGATTCCACTGGCTCTCAGGATGTAGTGCTCATCTTTGAGTGTGATCCTACATGGATGCCCAAACTTCTACAAGTGCCACTGCATACAGAATTGGTGCTTAGTAAATCTTGGCCAATACAGAATCCACCAAAAGAAAATTCTAACTGGCACTCCTAGCCACCTTCCAGGCACAGTCTTGTATTTTGCCTGGCTCTGCCCAGGGAAAGCTGTTGTGACTGCCTTCCTGAGATACCAGACTCTTCCTCTGCTGTGCTGTCAAGTCCCCGTCACACTTAGGCATGTCGTATTAACTCACTCTTCTTCCTGTTAATTTCTGAACCATCTATGCAGTTTTACACCATAGGAAAGTCAGCACAGTAGCTGGTATACGGATGTGACAGAATGTTTTTATTCCACCCCTGACAAAAAGCTCCTTGTTTTTGACACACTGGAAAATGTACAGCCTGAGAGTGCTCCAGGCGAAGATGCCACCCCAGCCTTACATCTGTCTGCTTTCATTTGTCTACAACTGTGCTTATAGATAAAACAAGCTATCCAGATGTCATCACAAGCAGGGCTCATATGCTGACTTCACTGAGACACCATTGTTGGCTGCCAACATAACAGAGTTGTAAAACTAAAATATTTAAACTCCGAGCTACTCAACACAACTTTGAATGTCACACAGGATTCTATTTCAGGATTAATTAATGTATACCCCAATAAAATAATCATGTGTTAAAAACAGAGTTGGCTGGTGTGCAAGCAGATCTAATTTTCCTTTTTGTAACCATTCCAATGGCATATAGCATCAGCATGAAGACATTTCTGAAGGGGAGCACATATTGCTATGAGTATACAGCTCCTCATGCACTTGGTTTCAGGTGCTAAAGTTCATTGTTCAAGGGCCTTAGAGCTCTCATTGTTTAAAACAGACACAACAAACCCACAATGAACAAAAGGAATATGCCAGACACAGACTATGAAGACATTTCCACCGTTAGAGGGGAAGGCCAATGACAAGAGATGAAGATAATTACTAAGAGGAACTGCTATATGCATTCACATGTGGTGAAGCCTGGCTTCAGGCAACCTGATATCCAGGAGCTTGAATGTTTGTTTGAGAACACAATATCTCTCTGTGGTTATAATTATAGCCACTGTATTGGGTGGGGGAGAGGCCTGCTGAGGTTTCATAATGTTCCCTAACAAAGGCAAACATTCTTCCCATGTTTCCTGAGAAATTCCTCAATAAGCACACAGACATGTACATATATGCACCAGCACAGGACAGTGTCTCTGACTGCTATCTCCTCTGAACCTAAGTGACAATTGAGTTAGCTCTGAGAGAATCCCAAGAGGGCCTCTTCAGCCTCTTGGGTCTAAGTGGCTATTCCTAACAACACTCAAAACAATTGTTCTGAAGTAGAAAAAGAGGCTTATCCACAGTTGGAACCACAAGACCTCTGCAAATCTCCAACTAACTTAAGGCTTCCCCTTGCTCTGATAAACCTTTTACAGCCTAGTTTACATTTCATAAACTTGGGTCAAATATGCTCATTAAGAATGTTATTCTGAAAACTAGGTTTGTGGATCATTTTTTGAATCAGACACAAAAATCCATCTGCAATTTCTCCTTAATCTGACTAAGAAGCCTTATCTGTATTAACTTAGTTCACATATCACAAAAGGTCTGTCGTGTCTAGTCTTATACCCCACTGGGCTTATCATATGCTGCTGGAGTTTATAGTAACAACAAAACCCAAAACAAGCCAAAATAAAGACCATGTACCAAGAAGTCCATACCCTCTCCCTGCCTACCCTCTACTCCCAAGACACACAGAATAAAACATTTGCTTCTGACAGCTATCCACAGAGACCATGTACTGGCAGAGAAAAGGCATCCACTTCTTTGTTTTCCCACCTTCCTGAATGTTTCCATCTTCTCTTAAGCTTATCTTGTTCAAACCTTCTGAAAATAAATCCTCCTAAAGCACTCAAGAGTCCCTGAAGACCTCAGGAAGCTTCCTGCGTGGTGCATCCCCACTCTTTGCTGGGAGGCTAATGTCTTTTAGGGATGTCTGTTCTAATGCAAGGAAGTCAGGAGCATCCAAACAACATGCCACAGTGATCCATCTATCTCAGATCATCCCGGTCTCTTCCACTCTCATTTGGCCAGCAGGGAAGAGGCCAGGAGGAAGATCTTAGTGTTAAATTCCAGTCGTTTCTATGTGGTTGGACAGGAGGTAAGAACCCCAGGACCTGTCTTGGCCTGGAGCCTCAGTGTTTCTTCTTCACTTGAGGCTGGGCTAAATGCTCAGGTTGGAGAAGGGAGAAAACTTCCGACCTGTACTTCATGAATCACGCTACACCAACATCTTGCAGCCAGGGAGAGACCCCTTGTAAATCATTTTGAGTGATAACTTAATCTCATCCAAATGATCAGCTCTTTGGCACAGTACATTCCTATAAACATTTATTTAAAAACTGAGCTACCCTTTACTCTCTGTTCTTTAAAGTTCTCCAAAGTTTCTACACGGTGGGGAGGTGCAAACTACCAGCCAATATTGACGTGGGAAGCTCACATGGCATCTTTAATCTTATTTAGCACATTAAGTCCAGTGCAGAATCCAGAAGTGACGTCCCTTAGTCCCCGTTTACAGATGAGAAAAGCAACCAGTGATGTGTCTCCCTGCCTGCCTGCCTAAAAGCAAGAAGCTGTGCCCAGGGCTGAGCCAGATGACCTGAAGACCACTGGTGGAAGCTCAGCGTGTGTCACTTGTCACCTCTTCAGTCACAAAGCAGCAGGCAGAAGTTAGGTAGTGGCTCTATCAGCTGGGGAAGAGCCAACTCTCAACAGTGAGCTCGAGCAGGATGACAGCGCTACTCTCGGATCTACATCTGAATACAATCACATTAAAAATAACCCATTTAACAACTCAGAAGTTCTGACGTATGTTTTATAAAAATGTATGAGAGTACTAAAAGCCATGGAGAGCTATAACTTTGAGCTGCCTCATTTGTTTCTCTTTTATTACAGTCCTGCACGGTGGGCACGGGCTCTTCATTGAAAAGAGAACATTAAATCTTTATTCTAAACTGTTTTAGCAGAACGATATTAATAGTTGAATATTATTTTGCCTGACTGATAAAATATCACTCAAATAAGACCAAAGAGAGCACTGAACCCCAACAATTCCTAGGAGGAGAAAGGGAGAAACCATCTCAGAAACTAGAACTTTGTGGTCAATCTGAAGATTCTGGTAGCATTTCTGTGGCTACATGGGAACAGAAACTGACTTCCTAGAGTGAAGGTAGTCTTCAGAAATACACATTTTCCTATGCCCCTCTTAACAGAAAAAGTACTCTATAAAGTATCTTTCTATTTTGTGCATATTTGGTCTCTCCTAATGCAGGATCAGTAAGGAAACACAAAGAAATCACCTTTCTTCCACATTATCACCAACGGAGAAACAGGACAAGATTTGCATTTAAAATGGAGTTCAGGGCTGGAAATATTCAACATTTCAATTCGGCAAAACCATTGCACTCCTATTTATTATCTGACCTTTCCATCTATTTGGGGTTTTTTTTCTTTGTTCTACCTAATTGCCTATGCCACATGGTAGTATATAAGAAAGCACCATCTTGCCTTTACTTACATTAAGTATGTACCACTTGGCAAGGGTAGCTCAAAATCACTGCTATGGCCATTTCTAGTTTTCTGTCAAATTCACAAGAGATTTTTTTTTTCTCACCAACCTAGACTATCTTCGTGTTACCCAAACTAAATGATTAAGAACCATACACTAGGAAGCCTGCTCTCTGCTTTAGGTATCTCTTTAGATAATCAAACTCATGGCAACAGTACTGAGGCAGGACTACCACCAGAAGACAACATGAGCAGACCCTTCAAGACCACCTGAGAAAGTACACAACAGATTCCAATGTGAGCTTACACGAATGAAGTGGTCACTGAGGAAATCACACCTTTTCTACACCGCAGCAGCTACCGAGTCAACACTTTGTGGGGAAAACCCGTTTTCTAATTAGCAACTGAATGAACACTTTCCATATTCAACTGAGCATATGCTCCTGTAAAAGAGAAACGTTGAAGCCAAACCCTTTATAAAATATTTGAATCCAAATATTGGTTGTTCAGCCGTACTCAATCGCTGGCCAACCCAAGATTAAAGATTAAAGTAAAGATTAAAGTTTGAACCAGATGAAAACCAATATGATAAGAGACAAAGCAAAACAAACACCCACACCCCCCAACAAACAACAGGAAAGGCAATGGTATACACAGGGACCCACACCTCCCAAACAAACAACAGGAAAGGCAATGGTATACACAGGGACCCACACATCCCAAACAAACAACAGGAAAGGCAATAGTATACACAGGGTAAGTACTCTTTTAGCAGGAAAATAAAGTTCTATCTAACAGGTCTATCAAAATTGTTGACAGAGCATTTTAGAAGTTACAAAATCAACTCATCTCGCTCATATATGACTAATAACTTTGTTTTCTACAGTATTTAACAAGGCCATTTGCTATAAACTTTAAAAAGTAACATGGAGCCTTCTAAGCCAGCATTTGCCATCAGAAACATGTGATTCACAGAAGTAATTACGTTTTCAAGAAACAACAGTAACCAAGCTGAAGACACACAGTTAGATTGGATCTCAATGACACCATTCACTTAACAAAAACAGCAGAGTCATCTAAAGCTGTAAACCATACAGCATTGTCTTAACACTTGACAGTTCGTTTGTTTTTTGTAAATCTTTTTAAATCTGGTGCTTTTCCTTTGCTATATTGCTCTCCTCAGTACAGATTATCTGCAACGTGGTTCTGCAGCTAAGGAAATCGGTTTTTAACTTATTAAAAGCTTAGACAGACATGCAGCTAGTGATCAACCCATTAGGCACATGGACCTGTCTTTTAAAAATACTAATCTACATGGCAACGTTAACAGTTTTAAGATACATCAAAATTTTAGGATTTTGGAAATCAGTTGTTATTGGTCTTAGGACAGAAGAGCCATGCTTTAGTGGTGTCTAGGCAAATCCAATATATATTTTACACCCAGTTCCGACAGTCTTTATTTTCCTTATACATGTATGACTTAGTGTATTAAAGATAAGTCATACCACTTTTTTTGAAGGCTGATATTTTGTTACTCACCTCTCTCTTCCTCAAAGACAAACTCATGGTGAACCTGAGGAACCTTTAAAAGGAATCATCTTGAGTGATCTGAGTGTTAAGAGGGAGCCCCAAATTTTCCTAACCTTCAAAACCTCAGACACAAAAGTTGAAGAGGCTGAACGAACTGCTCAGAACTCTTTGGTTCTATCACTTATGCCTCATGTGAATGTAACCAAGTTACCTGGTTTTCTAATGTCCATGTGATAAAAAATATAACATCCTGTTTCTGATTTGTCTGAAGAAAAAAATGTTTTGCAAGAGAAACAGTATTTATGGCATTTCTTCTAATAACCTGCCAAATCATATCTAACTTAATGTCTAACTCAAATATCACCCCTGCAAGCCAGGAGTTCTTTCTTGAGAAAGTAAAACCTCACTTTCTTTAAAGTCTCATCTAAATCTACTACGGCCTTTTAAAAGTACAGGTTTTGTGTCATTTTTATATCAGAATTAGAGGGAAAGAGAGTGGGGAGGGAGGGCATGAGCCCTTCCTTTTTCCTTTAGACTAAGCACTCAGAGGTCAGGGACTGTGACCTAGCCATCTCATTGTCTCCCCAGTTCAGCAATATCGTGCTAGACGAAAAACTCCCTACTCTTCCTGAAGAAGGTAAAGAGGACCGCCTCAAGAGAGGGTCCCAAGCCTCAATGGCCTTACTCTTTAGTTGAGATGTAAAAATCTAGATAGCTAGCAATGAATGCACTTCACTTGGTTTAGAGTCAGGAGTAACAGTCTCAAATCTCTTGGTGACGAGAACTCGAAAGTTCAACCAAGCCCATCAGGACTTGAATAAGCAGCATATACGGTCCAATGGCCTGATCGTGCAGGAAGCGGTGGCTTAGAGCTGAGTCCAAGTTGGTAGGACAGAGATGTGGGTAGTCACAGGGTGGCAGCTTCTCACAGAAGCTAACCCTGAAAATGAGCATGAGATCATATTTAAACCCAGCACTGTGAGCTGAGACAAGGCTTTTTTGCTGTTATCGTTTTGTCTTTTAACTTTATTTCATAGTTAGTGAAAAAATGTTAAGTATTTTATGTAAGAGTGACATGCCTTCTGAAAGTGTAATTTGTGTGGAAAGGACGGGGCTATAGCCAGGGAATAAAAATGCTAGAGATGAAGTGATCATGGATAATCACTAATCTCACAAAACTCAATAGCAGCACTACACTCAACATTGTGGGGGCCGCGAATAGGGGGTGGGAAGAGTCACTGAGCTCTTCATCATCCAGGTATCCACAAAGTCCACTCGAAGATGGGTAGTGATCCCAGTTACAAAGCGGTCTCAGCACACTGCTGCTAAATGTTTATGGCTAATTTGTATCAATGTGTCTTAGGTCAACCTGATGGTAGTAAGATCACTATGGCCATTACTATGACGACCTTCCTTCTCATTAGCATGCGCTGCAGTGCTCAGAAACAAAGACCAGAGGCTGTTGGTGGGAATATGAAAGTCAACGCATTTTTTCTAATACTATAGATGCCTGGCAAAGGGGAGACGTTCAGTAATTCTGAGTGAGAGTGGAAATGGGATGTAGTGTAAAAAGACAGGAATTTCATCTAAGACACGTTAAAATGGAAAATCAAATGCACAGCTGAGTAAGTGTGTTTGTGTGCAACATGGACATGCATGCTCAGAAGCACTGGGGGCAGGAGTTTAGAGCTAAACTCTTTAAATTATTCAGAAAAAAGAAGAAAGGGAAAAAATCCTATCTGTGTGATGGTGTGGCCAGATTAATCAAAATCTTTGTTTCTTCTCTAAAATACATTGGTATCAGCCTGCAGTCTCAGTTATTTGGAGCCTGATGAAGAAGAGTCTATCTTGGGCAACATAGTGAGACTCCAAATTTTTTTTAAAATTTATTTTACATACCAACCACAGTTTCCCCTCCCTTCTCTCCTCCTGCTCCCTTCCCCCACCTCCCTTGTTAACCACCCCCCCGCCCCCCGCCCCCCCCCCCCCCCCCCCCCCCGCTGCTCCTCCTCTCTCTCCATTTAGAAAGAGTAAGGCTTCCATGGGAGTCAACAAAGCATGACATATCAAGTTGAGGCAGGACCAAGCTCCTCCCTCCCTCTGCATCAAGGCTGGGCTAGGCATCCCACCATAGGGAACAGGTTCTAAAAAGCCAGCTCATGTTCCAGGGACAGGTCCTGGTCCCACTGCTAGGGGCCCCACAAACAAACCAAGCTACACAACTGTCACCCACATGCAGAGGGCCTAGGTCAGTCCCATATAGGCTCCCCAGCTGTTGGTCTAGAGTCCGTGAGCTCCCAGGAGCTCCTGTCAGTTCTCTGTGAGTTTCCCCATCATGATCTTGACCCCTCCTTGCTCATAAAATCCCTCCTCCCTCTCTTCAACTGGACTCCCGGAGCTCGGCCCAGCACTTGGCTGTGGATCTCTGTGGATGAGGGTTCCATGATGACAATCAGAGTGGTCACCAATCTGATTACAAGGAAAGGCCAGTTCAGACACCCTCTCCACTATTGCTAGGGAGACTCCAACTTTGAAAAACAAAGAAATAAAACTACATACTCAGAGTTTTTATGTCCAGTATTACTATATTCATATTCCAGCATCACCATTCTTCTCTGCTTTTCCACTGGTTTACTAAGAGTGAGTTGTTCTCAGGCCTGATTGTAAGTTTTATCTACAAATTCAATTTCAAAATTAAAATTATTTTAAAATCAATGAAATGTGATAAAAATGAAAAAAAACATAATTAAGTTGGACAAATTTTGTGCTCTCTCTCTCCTCCCCTCTCTCCCTCTCTCCCTGTCTGCCCCCCCTCTGTGTCTCTCTCTCTCTCTCTGTCCCTCTCTCTCTATCTCTCTCTCTCTCTGTCTCTCTCTCTCTCTGTGTCTCTCTCTCTCTGTCTCTCTCTGTCTGTCTCTCTGTCTCTCTCTCTTATGCTCTCACAGTGGTGTGGGCAGGCAAGAGCAGAAGTTTAGAGGATTCTCCATTCACAATTGTGTATAAAATCTAAGTTCTAGGTTCACATCACAATACTCAAAGGTGAAAACCTCTCTCAATACACTAAAGTTGTGGTTTATGTAGAAGTCAGCCTAGAAGTACAGTGAGGACAACCATCTCTATTTATAGTCAGTGGCTAATCTCAAAAGTCTGGAGAACAATTGCAGACATAGATTTTTATTGTGTGTGTGTGTGTGTGTATGTGTGTGTGTGTGTGTGGTCTGAAAGGAAACTCAAAGGGAGTAGTACTATTAGGAGGTTTGTTGAAGTAGATATGGCCTTATTGGAGGAAGTGTGCCACTGTCGGGGCGGGCTTTAAGGTCTCTTTCCCTCAGTGTGATATTCAGTCTACTTCCTGTTGCCTTCTGATCAAGATGTAGCCAGCAGCATATCTGCCTGCATGCTACCATGCTCCCCACCAAGATGATAATTGACTGAACCTCTGAAACTGTATGCGATCCACCCGAATTAAATGTTTTCCTTGTAAGAGTGGTCACGGTGTCTCTTCATAGCAATAGAAACCATAACTAAGACAATATGTATACGTCCATGTGTGCGGAGAGCAGAGAAAAGCTTGTAGGAGTCAGTTCTCTCCTTCCAATATGTGAGTCCTACAGATTGAACTCAGGTCATCAGACTTGGCAACAAGCATCTTTACCAGCTTAGACAGCTTGCCAGCCTGCAGGCTTACATATTTTAAGTATAAAGTGCTCGAAATGTGTGAGTTGCTTGTTTTGGTAAAGATTTCAGCTGATGATGTAGAAACTACTGGCTCCGATTGCAAAGGAGAAGAGGGATTTTTCCAACCCAAATGGTTTTCTCACAACAGCAAAAACTCATTCTGGGAGTTACTTTAATAACCTGGAAAGTAGGAAAGGTGTTCCTTCTGACACGTGTGAGCCACTGGGATGTCACACAATGTACCATCTTATCCTTTAGGAATATATGCCACATGTCCAATAACTAACGAGGAGAATTCCCCCCCTTTGGGGAGTGGCCAAGTGCATTCAATTGTAGCTTCTCTAGCTGTCCAGAATGTCTTCTCAATTAATGATGGGCAGTAAGCATCATTATACATCATTCATAGCAAACTGTGGTTAGAGTCTTCGTGGCTAACCTGAAACTGTGAATCTGCAATCAACTGGATAGGCAGGCAACGTTTTTCCGAGGCATCACTCAGAAAACAGTCTTTACTGTGAGTGTAAATACATCCAAGACATTGCATTGCTTTTATGAAAATGCCCACTGGTGATCATCCATACTGATACTGAGACAGATTTAGAGCTCCTTTAGTTTATATGACTTTACTTCCATTCAAACACTTCGTAACAGAAACTGTGAGTGGGTGATCAAGCCAGATTTTGTTGTTGTTGTTTTCCCTGTCCCCTTTGGAAGGACCGCAATATATACACAGAGAAAGCAATCATTACGGGTAGTTGAAGCCTCTAGTCCCATTCTTAGAGAAGATTCACAGACTGGGGACTTCTCTACACCCCACTCCAGGCCAGGAGTTAGACCAAGTTCAGATCTGTTCAATACCTAAGGTTAGAGGCCATACATTTAGGACACCTCTGTAAAGTGAAATATTAAAGATGTTTGAAATGTTTAGAAGAAATGGAGCTGGGTGTGGTGGATCATGCATTTAATCTTAGCACTTGAGAGGCAGAGCTAGGTGGATCTCTAAGTTTAAGGCTAGCCTGTTCTACATGCTCTCTATAGATTTTCAGGCTATATAGTAAGAACCTCTATTTCTTTTGCAAATAAATAAATAAACAAATAGATAGATAGATAGATAGATAGATAGATAGATAGATAGATAGATAGATAGATAGATAAAATTTCTGGCTGTATGTGAGAATGTGTAAAATGGTACAAATGCCTTCTTTCTTTAACAGCTTTTCTAACTACCTACTATACATACACACTTGGAATGGAATACTGCTCTTAAGTAATATCCTCCTCTCCCTTCCTCAGTTAATAAACACATAGGAAACAACTTCACTAAAGAAGGAACTGAGAAAGCAAAGTCAGTAAGACCCCTGTTAGCTTATCTGTTTTCATGGGCTGGGCAACAGAGAGTATTGAGACATTGCCATTGGTACAGTGCCAGCAAATGGTACTGGGTACGCTAACTGCTTAGAAGAGGCACACAAGACTGTGCTGCAGAGCTGACTCCTGAGTCAATGAAGAGGGAAGCAGGTGAGATGCTCCATTCAGCAGCATGGCAGCAAGTGAAAGGCACAGAGGATGTGCGGGAGCGTGGTGTGTTCAGAGATAGGAGATAGATCGATTAGACAGGAGCATGTAGGATGTGAAGAAGTTTGATGAGCCATGAGAATGGAGGGGCAGGCAGGGGCCAAATTCATTCAGCTCTCCATTCAACTAGTATTAATTGACCATATGCTGCATGTTTGGTTCTGGTCCCTGGGGGATATAACAGTGAATGAAATGGAAAAAAAAAAAAATTCCCTACCCTGATGAAGAGAAATCCTGGTGGAAAAACAAAAACAAAACAAAACAAACAAGTAAACCAAAACTATACATAAAATGGGGATGCTGTGAGGTTCATGCTGAGCATGAGGCAAAGGATTTGAAATGCTGGGGGTAAAGAGAGGCTGGACTATCAGATACAGTGGCCAGAAACTTACTGAGAAGACTTCTGAGTCACAACCTGGCATCCATGGAAAAGTATTTCGAGGAGGCTAGGAAGAGAAGAGCTGTGAAGCAGTGTGGCTGAAGTTAGGAGAGTTTAAGAGGGAGAAGAAAGAGGTTGTGGTTGGAGATGGGAAGAGACATCACGGAAATCCCCAGGGGGCTTGGGCTTTATGCAGAGGAATCTTTTCCAATTCGTGGCAAAATTTTGGCAGGCAATCTGGAAGAGTCGGGACCATCCCTCAACCCAGGAAAAGGTCACTAAACTTTAATAAGAAGCACATACTTTGGGGAAGTGGAAGAAAGTGAGGATAATGAGCGGCTGGAATGGTAAGAGAACCTGCAGACTGACCAGGAGAAAACCAGTGACGGTTGAGGAAGAAGGTGACTGGCCACACCTACTCCAGACACTAAGACAGGATGACTAAAGGGTTAGCCTACTTTATTCTTCTGTTCTGACATGATAGCAGGGAGACAAACAGCAGTAAGTGTCTCTGAGCATGGTTTATATTCAAGATAAAATCACTTCTTTTTCTTCTCCACATTGTGGGGGCCATTTCCATTGCAGAGGTCATGCCATCAACGCTTAGGACTGGGGACAGGAAGGTCAGGAGACTACTGTGGGCTTGATCAGATCATGCACTCAAAAGCACCAGCACAGTGACATGAATATTAGTCTGGCCAACAGCAGGGTTCCTAGGGCTCCAGTTAACAGAGCATGTACCCTGCCTAGAGATTTTAAATCATGCCAAAGTGGTAAGTGGGGCTGAATTTAGCACAAGCCTGGCTCACAGGGGCCAAAGTGCTCTAGTTTTGACTCCATTTGTCCAGTAAGTACACTTTTTCAAATTTCCACAAAGATTCGATATAGCCTAGCTAGAACACACTAGATGGAGCCTGGATAACTGAACCCTAGCTCCCAAAAGACTGAAGGGTGTCAGCCATTCAGTCAGTTCAATTTCTCAAAAGTGAGTCACTGTAGACAGTTGGTTGAAATGCCTGCCTAGCATATATGGGGCTCTAGGCCCAAGGCCTACATCATATAAACTAGGTGAGACCAGTGGACCAGTTTGAGCTGCACAGGACCATGTCCTAAAAACATACTTTTTCTTAATAATGGCGAGTTCCTTGTAGGAAGTATTAGGTTCACAAGAGGATGAGGCTACTCTGGACTACACAGGCTTTTCCACATCAGGTTTTGTTCTATTTTCTTTATGAACATAATGCTACCAGAACCCCATAATTCTTTGTTTTTACTAAGGCAGAAAAGATATTCATAGTCTGCTCCCCCAAATGATTCTGTTTAGGACACAATGCACAAAGAATATTAGGTTTATTTCTTCAGAGCTAGGATGGAATGATTAAAAATAGCATCATTATCGTGTCTACAACAAACATTCAAAAGAGCCCTAAATTGTGTTTAAGCACAATTACCTTAATGTCAGTTGATATTTTACGACGCAACTGTGAGCCACTTTATTTTTAAGGCAGTTTAACCTGCCGGCTTCATTCCTAAGAACAGACATTGAAATTTTAAAGCCAGGTCTTTCAATAACATGATTAAGCCATGCTCGGCAGTTTCTTTAAATATTGAAGAGAATTTTCATCATCTAAATATTTATGGCAACAACACAGCCAGGTGCATGTTTTTCTTCTGTTCCTCAGGAGTAGGAGATCCATATCCTTAACAAAGGGGGAGAGGTTGCCTCAACAATAGAAAAACCCTACTGAGTTCTGTAGACTCCTGGACAATGACCAGAAAACTACATTCAACCTGACACTGAACCCCTACATCTCCACAGTTAGCATGTTAAAAGCTATGTAGTTTTGTTGTACAGTATCTTCCCAGCTCAAAGACGTAAGCTCCAGGTCATATGAGCAGCCACTGAATAGTACTGCCACCATCAGCAACAAGCACAAGGCACACATGATACTCTTATTCTGAAGATGGAATGATTCCATAGATCAGGCTCCTTCCGGCGCTGGCACTGGGGGACAGGGGCGGGGAGGGAGGAGGGCAGTGTGCAGAGTCTGTTCCTGCTGGCTGGCCACCAGGAGACATTTTATATATGACATCTTGGAGATGAATGGTTAGAGGTTCTCTACTCATTTCAAAACTCAAGGGAAGGAGACCCATAAATGCTGTTCTCAACCTAGGCCTAATTTTTAGATATTGGAAAACAGTACTTAGTATCCTATTTACTTAAGAAAGTGGAATGGATGCAGGAGGTTATTATTCTGTCCACTTAGATGATAAAAGTGTAGCACTGAGAGTTTTGGTGACAACTAGACAACTCTATCTGCAAAAGCAGGTTCTGCTCCCTGACACATGTCCAAATACTGTGAATTCTCTTCATTTCGTGGCTTCATTTTCAACTACACACTTACTGACTGCTTAGTATATACTATACATTATACGAGCAGCCAAACTTACAATGTACAGAACAGAGGTTAGACCTCTGTGTTCTTGGAGCCTGGAGTCTGATGGAGGAAATGGGTATCAAACAGCAAACAGGATGGCAAAGGGTAAGAGTGTCATGGAAGAAATGCATGGTGGCTGTGAAAAGAAACATATGGAGAAGCCCTCTGGGTTGGGTGGTACTTGCACTGAGAACCATGCAGCAATTATCCAGCTGAAGAGGTTGGGCTAAGCATATCTATCATATAATGCAGGACAAAAGGTAAAGCCTGGGAAGGACAGCTGTACTGAAGAAACAGTAGTTACAGCTGCAAGCATGGCAGGACCCTTGAAGCAAGCAGCCTCTGTTCTGCGCTGTTTGAAACTGTGAAGCCTGGTACTGGAAAAGTAATGTTGACATTACTATTGGTCAACAAAATCAGGCCCTAGGTCTGGCTTACCACTGATTCCTAGTTCTATGGTCCTGTCTCTATGACACTGAAGGAAGTGAGTGCCAAACCATCGTCCCTCAGCTAAACATCAAATGTGAGAATACAGGACAAAGCACAGTATGCAAACGTGTAAGATATAATTCATTGATAATAATTATCCTACCTACGTACTTCCAGAGGAGCACAGATACACATTAAATAAACACAGACAAAATGTAGAGCTGTCTAGTATGTGCTAGAGAGTGGGTTTGATCCCAGGCAGTAGCCCACTCATAAAGCAACAAACAACTTGGGCAAATTCAAATCTTAAAGTATGAATACTAATAATTACAGTTAAAATTTATTGAATTCTTATTGCTTGTTGGGCATTCTATCATTCACTTAATATGTTACATGTAATCACTATGAAAAATCTTCCAAGGTATGTCTTAATATAAAGAGACTTAGATAAATTAAAAATAAACAAACAAACCTTTTGAAGTCACATGGAAGTTGGTTCTCAACTCGGGCAGCTTAGAAGTTACTTTTCACTAACTTATAGCTAATTATTAACATAAAGTAGCCTAGCATCTTAACTATCACTCTAAACTGATTGTCATCTTGATATATCTAAAGCTCCTTTGTGTTTACCCATCTGTGTTGCTACAAAGTACAACTTTTCTTTAACTATTTTAACCAGGAGTTGAGCAGGTTGTTCTATTATTGTATCTTCAGCCTCCGACATAACAATTCACTTAACTGTTACTATCATCAAGGTTGCTAGAAGTCAGGTATCTGTCATTCTACTTTAAACCTTGAGTTACAGGGCAGGAAGATGGTTTGGTGGTAGAGCATTGGTACAGTGTTGTTGTTTGTTTTTGCTCTTTTCTCTTTTTTGGGGCCTACCACCGAGCTCCCAAATAAATCACACATGGAGGCTTATTCTTAATTATAAACGTCTGGCCTTAGCTTGGCTTGTTGCTATTCAGCTTTACTTAAATTATCCCATCTAGCTTATGTATACTTTCCATTACTTCTTACTCTGTGGCCTGCTTTGTAGCTGGATGGCTGGCCCCCGATGTCCTCCTCTTTTTCTGGCTACTCATTCTACCCCAGAGTTCTCCTTCTATTTATTCTCTCTGCCTGCCAGCCCTGCCTATCCTTTCTCCTGCCTTGCTATTGGTCATTCATTTCTTTATTACACCATCAGGTGTTTTAGACAGGCACAGTAACACAACTTCACAGAGTTGAACAAATGCAACATAAACAAAAGTAACACACCTTAAAATAATATTCCCTAACAGTACAGTGTTTGTAAGGCCCTGTGTTTCAATCTTTAGCACCAAAACACACACACACACACACAAACACCCCCAAAACAAACAAACAAACATCTCTTCAGAAAACACAGGAGTATTTAAAACTTGAAGACCACATTTTGCAGCTGAGTATTTACAAACTCAAGAGTCCAGAGTCTGAATCAGCTGTTGCTGCTTGCTTGTTCCAACCCCGCCACTGGAAGAATAACACCTCTGCCTATACCTTGGCCATCTTAGTAGCCCTGTTCTAGGACATTTCCTCTTCTCTTCTGTCTCCCTCAAAGAAGATTCTTTTCACCTTGATTTGAAATCCCACTCAGCCACTGAAACTCCAGACAAACTTGATTTGCCTCATTAAGCCTGCTCCAGTCTGTATTAACCTCCCTGTTACCAAACCAAAGGCGGTTAATGAGTCTCCAACTCAGTTGACTCTTTGCTGGTTCCTTTTTATTTAATAGTTACACTTTTAACTTTCAAATGCACATACCCTGTTCATTCTTTTGTAATTCTCCAAAGATCCAAACCCAAAGCAAATCATTCAAAAACTATTTAGAACGTATCAAATCCTCACACACTTAAAACATGTACATTTTATATGCTACTGACCAGTTAAAGTTCTGCTTTGTCCTTCCATATCTAGTCACAAAAATAGGGTCCTTTATATAAATTTGCAAATCTGGCTAAGAGATCTCACTTCTCAAAGACTGGTGGTAATGATGGCACAAAAAAAAGAAAGATTGATTGCCTTTTAATTATTTTAAATATAGATTTGGAAAAGATACTTCTAATGACAAAATAGTATATATTAACCTCTTCTGGTATAAGATCACACTATCACTTGGTATTTATTAGTGTTTTACACCTAATAAAATATTTTCACAGGAATGATATAGGCAGTTGTTGAGCTGTCCAGTGTTTTACATCTAATAACTAAAATCAATATCTGAACTTTTGTCTTCAGAATCATGACTCTTCCAGTATACTGGCATAATTCATTAGGCAGGAGAAGACAGTGGTTAACAGTATAGATTGCAGACCTACACTATGAGTTTAAGAATCAGCTTTGTCATTTACTATATGTGCTACACAGACATGTTTTCTAAATACATTATGTTTCTGTTTCCTTACTTGGAGAACGAAGTCAGTAATTATCTTCATGGGGTTGTAGGAATAAAATGATCAAATATAACTGGAGCATAATAGTATCTATATGTGCTTAAATTTGCTACTGTGATTCTATAACACACCTCTGTGTGTGTGTGTGTGTGTGTGTGTGTGTGTGTGTGCACATGCACACACATATTCATGTATGCATCTTATGGGCACTGTGCATGTAACAGAACTCTTAATTAGCCTTTTACACATTCTGCTGAAGGGAGTCTCTATTATATCATAAAGACGGGTAAGCCTTATTCTTTTCACAAAAAAATCTTGAGGAACAATTGAAGTACCTTACCTCAGGAGTCAGTGATGAAAACCATTTTCAACACATCTCTTGACCGATGATAATGATGATATCATGGTTTTTACATAACACTCTTAAAGTTTCCAGCTTGTCAACACTTTTCACACGTTCTACTCTCACAACCACTTGCTGAGATGGGTGGGTAGATGGTTAAGCATACAGATAGCTGATTAAAGGTGAATAAAACCTTAGATTCAGAGACCTCAAATAATCTGGATAGCATTAAGTGGGGGTGCTTTTGGAGAACTAAACCCCAGAGTTTCAGAATCTGTACAACCTACAAGGTCTCTTTAGAGTTTACTTATCATGGAGGTACATAAAAAAAATCTAGGAGGCATGAAGAAGGGCCCCATACCTTTCTTCCTGCAGCTGTTGAACTCATTAGGAACAGATGAATAGCTAGGTGGCTTTCTTCATTTTCCTCTGTGTTGAAGGTAATCGACAGTCAAAAAAAATGTAGGAAGCTAAATCTGTATTGGTCTAACCTCTGGTAGGGTTATGGATTCTTATGAAAAAGTATAGCCTTTGGTGTACTGGGTAAACTGAGAAGGTGCAGAGGAAAAAAATCTGAGAAACAGACTTTGATTTCATATTTTTAAATGTAATTATTGTTTATAAAAGGGTAGTGTTTGTATGTCCTAAAATATATTTAGAAATACCAGAACCAGAACCAATAAAGATCTCTCTGGAAGATATAACACATCTTAATGGTATTATTCTGTTTATTTATTTTTTTTATTGGTTTTATTTGAGATTTTTTAAAAATCAGTGTATCTGAGAAATTTTCAATTAAAAAGTAGGTTAGGGGCTAGTACCTCAGTCAGGAAAGTGCTTGCCATACAGTATGAGGATTTGAGTCTGAGCCCGAAACACACACAGCAGGCATGGTGGTGTATACTAAAATCCCAGGCCTTCAGAGGTAGAGACAGACATCTGTGACTCAGGCCTAGTCAATAAGCCTGAGCAACCAGTGAGAGACTCTGTATCAAAAGACAAAGTGGGAGTCAGGGAGATGACTCAATTGGAAAAGGGCTTGCTGAATAAGCATGGGGACCCAAATTCATGGAAAAAGCTGGGTTTCGAGGTACACGTTGGTAATCCCTGCACTAGAAGATGGAGAGAAGAGGATGCAAGGGATTCCCTGGCCACACAGTCTAGCTAATCAGTGAGTTCCAGTGAGAGACCCTATCTAAAAAAATAAGGTAGAAAGCAGTAGAGGAAGACACACGACATCAACCTCTGGCCTCCATATGTGTACAAAAAGGTACATATTTCTCTCCACATGTATACATAAAACTACAACAATAAAACAAGGTGGGCAGCACGACTGGAACAGGTTTGCACGCGTGCACGTGTGTGGACACACACACACACACACACACACACACACACACACACATTGCATTAACATAAAAAAGACTGTCCTAAGTTCATTTTATTTTCAGACCTTTTAAAGCATAGCATTTAACATTATTATAACATTTATCATATTACCTATGGAACAAATACTTTGGTGATATTACTATAGACACATCATCACACACAGTTTTGCTTTGTGAATTTGTTTCGAGTGAAACCTTGATATGAAGAATATTACTCTGTCTGTTATGATTTATAATAAACGTCCACTACAGATCTGAAGATGCCATCAACTCAAGTAGGAAAAGTCAATCAAAGTCTATGGCAGAATTGTAGGAAATACATACTTTAAATAAAACCGTAACGCCTCTCCATTTCCATACAGTTTTTCCTGAACAGTAACACACATTGATGAAAGGAGTAGCTGTAAAGTGGTATCCAAGCTCCACTTGACAATGAGATTGGGTGAGTCCCCCAGAGGGCAAAACAAAGGCATAAATATAGGAAGGCGGTTTCCCGTGGCCTCATGAAACGACCTAGATGGAAGCACATCCAAGCATGCTCCTGATTTATGGGACTGAGAGTCAATCAATGAAACCTCACCAAGACTTCCCAAGAGCGGAGCTAAGGACCAGAGGACAGCTAAATGAATTATCTATCGCAGCAGCAAGAGAACTTCTTGTATGAAGACCTCTAGCTGTGCACAGTTTGCTATAGAACATATATGGAAGACAATACAAAAGAAAGAAAAATGAATAATCCTTAAAAATATGCTCCCTTTGCCCCAAAACATTATAATAAGCACCATGTCTAAACAGCATTGGGTACAGTTAGAAACGAGGGCCTTTGAGGTTCAAAATCAGAAGCAAAGTTCCCTGTGTCCAGTGTGACAGATGGCTCTGTGTGCCGTTCCAACTCATCTTCCCACAGCCCACATCAGGATTTTTTGCTAATGCTTTGTTTTTCTAAGGAAAACTTTTTTAACTTAACAATATAAAATACCTGAGCAGAGAGACAGTGAGGAAGGAGAAAGCAAGATCATGTCCTAGTCAACACCAGAATCATTGCTGGTTTTTGGCTAGGAAATTCCAGTATTTGGCTGGGAACCAGGTCTTTTGTCATATGGTAAAATGACAAACTAAAGAGACAGGAAGAGAGGTCAAGCAGTCTGTCATTTAACAAACAATAACAACAAGTCCACCTGATTAATGATAATCTGGGAGAGAGGACCTACATAAAGGCATATCTAATTATACCTGGTAATTTTTATTATCACTGACATCTGCAGGCATGATATTATTCAAATTTTTATTTGTCACCAGAATGTTGTAAATATGTACAAACTATAAATCAATGCCACCTTTATAAATGCCTTAAGTACCTTTATTTAGCAATTATGCGAGCCTCTTCATATGCCAACACTATGTAATTTTTAATCTGCCAATAAGCCATTAAACGTATTTATGGTGATAGTTATTAAGTTGAAGAGGTTCCATTCAGGATATATAGTTCGATAAGAAAAACAACCTTGTAGTGAATCAGAAGACAAATTTACTTATCTCAAGATATGCGTGTACACTGGTTTTGTAAACACAATCAGCTTTTAGAGGCAAGTCAGAATCCATGAGGATTCACCAATCACCTGCTCCTATCACATGTCACCTTGATGACATCATTCCTCTCTCATAATTTGTTCTTCTGCAAAAGAAAGATTATTTATCTATACTGAATACAGAAATATACATGAAAAATGGCAAGTTATGTTCCAAATGAAAAAATAATTCACAACATTTATTGAGAATCAAAGTTTAGATGCTCTAGAAATAACTGGGTTATTTAAATTATAGAAATCAAGTTCAAATGCCCTGAATGAACTGCCCTCCCATTCCACAATTGTACTTATTCTAAACTATGCTAGATATGTGGTAAGCTTCTGTGATGTATTTACTCTCAAAATTGCTTGATCAATGGCAATTTCCCTTCTTTCCTGAATTCAGATTATAATGTAAATTTTAAGAAAATATAGACCACCAAAATACTGAAGATCAGTTTCAGTCTGGTAAAATTTAGTGGCCTCGTGATATTTAAGAAAACAGTGTCTTATTACTGAAAACTTTTCTGTAGTGATCCAACAATCTAAGTTAGAATAGCGAAACCATCTTGTGGTGACAGCAGCTGGAGCTCTATGTAATGCTAATTTTAAAAAATCTGCATCTTTAGAAATTCTTGAGTGAGTATAAGATGCTGGAGACAAATCCCTTCCAGGCTAGAAACCCAGATCCCTACCCACGGGGGCAATGCTGTCACCATCCTCAGTCTTGTTTTTCTTCATCAGCAAAATAAGAAAAAATGAAACTATCTTCTAGGGCCATTGAGAAGATTAAATGAGATAAACTGCAAAACCTCAGAGGAGAACTCAGGGTGGCTGTAAACACCCGGTCGGTCATTGCTGCTCTGAACTAGGTGGCGGGTGCGTTGCACCCACATTGTGCTACTGAGATTTTCTAGTAATGGTGCTGCCTGGCCTCCAGCACTGGCATTTTTTACTCTAATCTTTGTTTATAGAAGAAGTAAATAATCCAAACAAAGAACATTCCAGTACTCGGTGCTGATGGTTCCACGATAAGGTAGAGCCTGGCACCAGCACCAGGTCTGGCTATCTATTAAGGTGAAAACACATAACTTTGATAATGAAGCTGTCTCCTGATTTATAGGAGGGAGACTGTCTTAACTCTTGGCATTCAGACCTAACCAGCGTCCAGAGACAACGGTGCCTGGAGGAACTGGAGAGGAATATGCAGCCAGGATTTAAAAACAGATTTTAAGTTTGAAACACTAAAGCTGTTCTGAATGAAAGAAAGCAGTTTTAAATTCTCAGAGAAAACTTTTTGAAAGAGAAATTATCACTAACAGTTACATTACAATGAAAACAAACACAAACAAAAGAACCAAAAAACAACCCCAAAACCTAACACTCTTTAATCCACATCTGAGAACTTCCATCAGCTAATTTGAATTTCACTCCAGCATTCGGGGCAGTATTAACACTCCAAGCAGAAGAGCTGTGAGGAGGCCACAGCTTCATTTTAGCACATTTCTAGGATGGTCACAGGTATAGGAAATCACATTAACCACATTTACAATCCCCTTCAGAAACTCAGAGGACTGCAACAGAAACACTTGAAACGCAAATAAGCAACAGGACCATGGCTTTCTGGTGGCCTTGTTCATGTTCACATGGTAAGAAACGGATTCTGGAAACCCAGTGGGGGAAAAACCTGGCATAGTTCTGGTCCACAAAATCTTTAAAAAAAAAATTGATCATAAACTTTTCCCATTAAAAATTAAAACCTGGAAGAAAATGGGAGGAAAAGCGTTTACCTCTAAAACAGTCAACTGTAGGTTAAAGAGTTATGCTGGATTTCACAAACTTTTTAGAAGAGCCACCCAAATACTAATGTGAGAACAGAAAGGCCACCCACAGGCTCTGGAGGACAGTCACCATTTATCAAGGCAAGCCCAAGCTGAAACAAGCTTCTTCCCTATGACTCTTCTTCATCCACACTTAAGGCAAACTACCCTGCTGTTTCCGACACTCGTCTTCAGATTTTCTGCGCCTGTGCCACCTGGCAAGTTGAAATTCTACTTACTCCTGCTAGACCAGATTGAAGGAAAAAGTTCTCAGTAGAGCACCCCAGAACTCCTGGAAAGGGAGAAAGCCCATCTCTTACAAAATTTCTGCAGTACTTTCTATCAAGACATCTCTAAGAATACAGGAGTGTTGTTGTCTAGCTTGAGAATGCAGAAGGATTTGGTATTGTAAAAAAGACATTTTTAAAACTCATCACAAAAATCCTCTACCATCAACAATAGAAATATGGAAAACTGTTATCTAGATCTCTAATAAACAGGTGGCCTAAGTTAAGTTTCTAAATACGTTAGCTTACATTTTTCTCAACTCTAGGTTTTAGATTCCGAACCTGCGCTGAGCATGCCTGTGGAGCACCTTTGATGATTCTGACATTCTCTTCTGTTTTCAGGTCTTAAGCAGTTTAGATCACTTTCTCCACTGGCATCTAACAAATGGCTAAAAAGACCGGTCTGTGCCTCTGATGCTGGAGGAACTGTTCAGGAACAATTCATCCCAGCAAGGCTCTGAGTCACAGCACTGCCAAGGTCAAGGAGACCTCAGTTAATCAAGAAACTGCTGGCCACACATTCACTCAAGCTATCTTAGAGAGAGAAGCTGCCTCGGTGCCTGCTTTTCTTTTTCCACAGATTATCAATCATCTTTACCTAAGAAAAAGATGTGCAACTTCCTTACTGGGTAGAGAGCCTCCTTCTAGGTCTTCATCCTGGTTTCTTCTCTGCTGAGTTGGTCCTTTGCCTAGAGGCGCTGCTACCAGCACGGAGAAGTTCCTTTTGGTAATGAGAGCCAGGAGGTCCACTCAGTGCTACCATTAGGAAAGGAAAGTTGGGTGATAAAAGGCAGGAAGCCTGGAGGGGCTCACTTCCTTTCATGTACTCCTTTCTTCTTTTATATTCAGTGTTATCATCCACTAAGGCAGGAAGATTCGCTGTACCTGGCAGAGCTCCATATGGGATGTTTGCTCCAGCTCTCTAAAGATGGGGACTACAACCGGGTTAATTTCTTTTCTCCCTAGGTCAGAAATCGGTAGGTGCTAAGGGTTCACAGATTTAAAAAATAACTTCCTCCTCCCTAACTGCACATTGCAGACTGGAGAAGGTGCAGGGGAAATTCCAGGTGAACAAATTAACCTACAAACGTTACCCAATTTTATGAATGAGTAATGGATGAAATCCTAGGTGATTTACTGCCAGAGACAGCATTTGATATTACAGTGAGAGGGTCGCAGAGTCTCACTTAGCTACTCAGCTTTGCTTTGCCTTTAATTGGGGGAATGGGTGTTGGATTTTTCATGGGCCAAAAGTTATCATAGTTTCTTCCAGATGACTCAATAATGTCAGGCCTAGGTCTGGGGGGAATACCCAACTGCCACAGAAGACAAGGAGGACAAGACGGGGAACCATCAACCCCTTAGCCTTCATTTAACAAAAAGGCATTTTCAGAAATGCTAACAGAGGGCACTAGCTTTACTTTCAACCAAAGCCCATCAGCAGAAAGAACAAGTCCTTTTCCTGCTTAAGTAAACGGAGGCATCTGAGCCCACAGAACACATCATTTCCCCCTCCCTTCCTTCCCTCCCTCCAAACTCTTCCGCATAGCCTCCCTTGCTCTTGCTTCCAATTCATGACCTCTTTTCTCATTAACAGCTGTCACATACATACTGTGAAACTTTTAAAGTTGTTAGCATGATCACTAAAACATAACAAATAAAAATATTTAAGCCAACAACTTTCATTAAAACGTAAGATCTTTTTTGGTCTCTGTTTCATAAGCTGTAAAATGGGATTAATGCTGACACAGTGTATTCATGAAGACTAATAAAGGTCAAAACAACAATAAACTAGGACCTGGGCACCGGGGTAATTACATAAGCAGCTGAGTGAACTAACCTGCTACATGATGACAGAGGCACACCCCGTAAGACTGCTTTGTTGTTTGGTTCCTACACTTATTTACAATCTTAGCACACGGACAAACGCACAGTTTAAGTATATTATAAAACCTTGATGCTCTAAGGGTTTCTATAAAAACTATTAAGAATACTATATGTGAAAACATAGAATTATTTTTAATCATAGACAAAAATCATCTTACCTATCAATTAATGCATGTATTGGCCTGGAAAAAGACTATACCGCCAATAACATGTAAATAACTTTCTTTATATAAGACAAATGCTGAAATCCATAAACTGGATGATGAGGTGCTTATGCAAATAAACAACAGAGATTACTCTTCCCCTGAGAGTTTAGACCCCCCACTAAAGGAAACAGGCTTCATGAAGAATTCAGTCTGAAACTTGAGAAAAGGTTCCTACTAACCAAGACATTTCTCAAGCACAACGAAAGGAAGGGTGGGTGCGTGCGACCAGAAGAAACAAGAATCTTCTTTGAAAGCTGCTGGGGTTACAAGGTATACAACAGTCAGCAGTGGGAAAGGGCACTAGGTGGTAGATTGTAGGGAATTCAGAAGAAAGAAGATCAGTAATTACAGCTACAGGGTAAACAGTAAGACTAACCTGCTATTCAAAACGTTAGGATCTTATTCACATTACAATTTATACCAAATAAGATAATAGGCCAGCCTCTAGGAGGGTCCAAAGTTCACAGTGTTTTAAAGACTAGTAGGATGAATAATATTGGCCAGATAAGCAAAAATGTATAGATCATGCCTGCCATTTTCTTTCCTAGAACAGCGCCTATTATACTTTTATCTATGTCCTGGTCCAAGGCAAGCGAGGTGCAGTTAACACTCTAGAGTCCAATGTTTTCCAAGCAATGATTTACCTCTATTGCCCCAGACCACCTAGTCTGAGATTCCTAGGTTTCAAACTACTTTTCATGCCCTTTCTACATGCAAAAAAGTTAGCTGCCAAAATTCTGCTGGCAAAGCTTTAAATAGCTAAGTCAGTGGGGTTAACGAAAGGGAGAGAGAGAGAGAGAGAGAGAGAGAGAGAGAGAGAGAGAGAGAGAGAGAGAGAGAGAGAGAGAGAGAAGGAAATGATTAATGAAACTGAGACTCATATACTTTTATCACTCAGCACTAACATCTAATTGTTTAGATATTCCTTTTTAAAAGGAACCTGCAATCTGCTTTGTAAAAGGAATCTAGCAATCTATGTTCTCTATTTTTCTTTCAGGTAAAATTCATATACTTCCTTTGTTTTAGATGTTTTGAGTTGACATGCAAATCCTGTCCTCCCACCAAGGCTAGGGCAGTTCACAACTCTTTGGACTGGTGCAATAACATTATTCTTCTAAAGAATCACAATTTCTATAGTCACTACAAACTGTAAGCAAGCAACCCATTTCTTGATGATCACTGGAATTTTTTTAAGTGTTCTTTTACACTGAAAGAAAAATAAGTAATTATTAACCTGACTACTTCTTTCACTAATGGTCCCCACTGGGTAAACCTATGTCCTTGATTCTAGTAATTTCCAAACACTTAATTCCAAATGCTGTTTCACCAATTCCTGAAGTATATTCCAGTTTTTGGAACTGGTAAACAAACTAAACAAAAAACTACCTGGCAGTTCTACTGACCCAGAAGGAACACAAGGCAAGACAGCCAATTCCCTTTTCATGAACTGCTATGGGGACTGCTGGCTATTTGCAGAATTCTTATGTCAACAGGACACTATACAAGTGTTAATATTGCAAGTGGAGGCAACATCCAGAGGGAATTCAATGTCATTAGCTGCAGAGAAAAGAGTGTGGAGATCCGAGAGGGAATCCCATCAGATTCTGGAAGTGGGCAGTCTGTGGCTGTCAGCAGCGTGCAATGGAGCTGCTTCAAAGCCGACTAGACTGTGACCCGAATGCTGCACATCCCTGTGCCCGGGGAGAGAGGATCAATGCCTGTGTTTGCTGAGCTCTAGTCATCCCCTTGGCTAGAAAAAGATGCCTTGAAAGGCATGCTAAGGGGCCTCTGGGCAGCCTGCAGCCTGGTGTTAGCAGAATTTGTTCCATAGAACAGATACCAAAGCCTACCTTCACACACACACACACACACACAGAGAGAGAGAGAGAGAGAGAGAGAGAGAGAGAGAGAGAGAGAGAGAGAGAGAGAGAGAGAGGGAGAGAGAGGGAGAGAGAGGGAGAGAGAGAGAGAGAAACTGACTCCCCTTCATTCTATCCCACCAACTCCCCTATGGCTGTCTGTTTAGTGTCACTCAGTTGGGATGGATCCCGTTAAAGATCTGACGCTTAGTGAGGACTCTAAGGTGTCTGGAACGTCTGCCTCTAATCATAAACACCACAGCTGGCAATGATGTTGTCGGAAAAAAAAAAAAACAAAAAAAAAAATCCACCTTGATCCAGTACACATTCTCTTTGATGTCTGTGCAGTGAATTCACTGCCTAGAGAAAAAGGTACAGATTTAAAAAAAAAAAAAAAAAAGGTTTGAAAAAAAAAATCAAGCTTGACATTCTCAAATCATAACCATATGCCTTCCAGTTCCATGCTTTAAAAAAATTTCATATATGTGTGCATATCTCTATATCTATCTATAGATACACAGATACATATCTCATCACATTTTATTCTATGAAACTAAGGGAAGAGGCATCTGACAATGGTAACATGAAACAGGTTTAGAAGATAATGGCAGGTTGAGAAGAAAATACTTCCAAAAGGAGGGGGAAAAAAGTCAGACTGCCACTACCAAAAAAGGAAGACACCTTCTGCCAAAAACTGCAAACTGCAGTGACCTTAAGGAAGAGACTGTGGCCGACTCAAGGGAAAAGGAAAACTTTTCAAAGACAACACTACTTGTGCTGGCCACTGTTTGTAAGTGCCTTCTGCCCCCTTGCCGTGGGGTGGCCTGGTGAACACACAGCCTCACTGTGCTAGCAGCCCTGGGCCACAGGGTTCCAATGAATATTCAGCCACATTAACATACATTTTCTTTGTGTTTTTCTTGGCGGAGTCTCAATCTCCTTCCCTCCGTCTCTGATTTTAAAAAATCCTATCAAGACCTGTGCTGGGATGGGCAACATCCTTGACATGCCAGGTCCGGCACTGGCATCTGTACTGGGAATTGCTTTTGCAAGTTAAATGCTAAGATGCCCAACAATTATAGAGGAACTTAACAAAATCCCAATGCACTTGTCCGTCCATCTTCTACAACAGTAAGTTTATCATGGCTAATAGATACGCAGAACCTAAAATACCAGGTCTGACTTAATATTTACTTACTATCACCCAAATCCACATTACAGCTGTAATAAAGCTTTTCCCAGCACATACACAGAGGTACACAACATGGAATCATTGAACTCCATGTGCTGCCTTCTCTCTGTGAATCCTTAAATGAAGAAATTTTAAACTTTATTACAGCTGGTAAGAAACTAGTTTTTAATTAAACTTTACCTTTAAAAAAGGAAATAAAAAGATCCCTTAACGTACATAGTTTAAAAATGTTAATTGTTTCAGGTAAAACCACCTCTCTAAAATGTATTCCAGATGCAGTAATCAGGTGAATTGAAATGAGGTAAATGATAATTAGACATTGTCTTCGATTCTGGGGGAAAAAAGAGCAAATTAGCTCTGCACTGGTCAGCTGCACTCTGACACCACTTGTGGGTAAGGAATCTCTATGAATGGTTCCCAGGCAGCAGCCCTTGCTTAACAGTATCCAGATGAGGCCAACAGGCTGGATACTGCTGTGTCTGTTGCTCTAAATGGAAGGCGGCTTTGCAAACGAGCAACATTCTCCCATAACAATGGTGATGTCTTTGGATTTCGATAAGAGTCAAATTTATTGAGGCTTATTTAGTGTTGTGTATAATGCTCCCTGTGTCAAGGAGTGAAGCAGTTGGTTGGAGGAGGGTAACTTGGCTGGGTTCACAGCCAAGAAACCTCAAGAGTTGGAATGTCCCTATAAGGTAAGTTCTTTCACTTTTTTTTTTTTTTAAAACATAGGCAAGGCAATTAAGTGTTAGTCAATCTTAGTGTGAAGATATGGTAATATACACTAAAATGCTGGCATTTACTACAATATTTACCTTACCACACGACAGGTTTTCATGATAACTTATATTAAATACAGCTCTGCCAAAAGTGTTAGCCCTTTTGTAACCACAAGAATGTTTTAAATGGTATTGCTTACCTGGCAGGAGGATGAGAGAAGGGGGGAATAATTTCTGTACGCAGGAATTCACATTGACAAATTAATTGCTATCATGTGTGGGGGAGGGGAGGGAGAAAATGAAGACAGGGTAGGGAGGAAGAGGAGGCAGAGGAAGAGAAGAGGAGCAGTTTCATTTTACACATCTCACTTGGTGTCCTGAGATGCTAAGTATCACATTTATAGGGGCATGAAGTTCACTTGTTTCCTTTTTTCAAAGCTTAGAAATGAAAAAAAAGTCATTTATTTCATGTTCTCTGGACAGTAAATTTGGGGTGCTTATAAAAGCAGCTAAGCACAGGCTTGACAAAACCATGTAATGTTTCTATTTCAAAAGGGAGGCAAAGGAAATTATATTTAAATTAAAAAAACTGAACAATGTGCCAGATAACTATATAATTTGTACACCAAGCCAAAATAACACTTGGCACAAATAATTTAGACTACGATTTCTACCAAAGTCTTTAGAAAGCTTTCTGGTACGGAAGGAACGCCAACAAACTGCCAGTCTCCCCGCTCGCTTCTTGAGAGGCAGTCTTGGAAAGAGTGAAAACAGTAGTATATATCCACGTTCTACTTCATGTACATCCGTGCAGCATGGATTCCTTACTAAAGAGCAATGCAAACAAAATCTGAAACAGAAGACATATCTTCTGTTGTTTTGTTAAGACAGGGTCTCCCTAGGTAGCCCAGGCACCTTCATCTCCATGAGTGACTTGACTCCAAGTGTGTGCCTCCCACACCTGACTATAGATTTTTGCTAGCATTCATCTGATTGTCTTAAAATCTCTGTTACATGAAATTTTGGTGATAAAGTTACAGAAGTCATAGCTTAATAAAAATCAGAAAATAAATCATCTTAATCACATAACTTGGAGAGTCAAGCAAGAACCTAAAAGCAAAAGGAGAAACATAGACCTACTATCAGGATATTCTTGTGTCGAGAAGAAAGGACATGCTAGCCAGAATTAATAGATTATTATTAAGAGACACAGGCAAGAGTTTTGCTCCAAAGTTCTTTCAACTAGGGATAAATGCTCCCTCACTGACGTACTTTCTCAATAGTCATTAGAAGAAACAGAAAGCAGTTATTACACTCTTTGTCCTCATGGGTCTAACCTTCACTTGTATAACAAAACCCAGTGCCTTCTGCCACCAATGAAGAGGGACAGATGTTGGGAAGAACTTTATCTACAACTAGAAAGAGGCACATCCCCACTCAAAGACCAAAAACCAATGTAAAGTTAAGGCACAGGAACTTGCTCTTTCTAGTTGGCTTGAGTTTCGGTCCAATTAGTCTTAGTAGATAGATTTCCAAAGTCACTTTCCCTTTAGGACTCAAACGCCCAAAGACAAGAAGTCTGTGTCTTTTTGGATTGGAGCTGATAATATTCCTGCTGGGAGAGTTTCTGCTTTTATAGTGGGTACCGAACTTTAATGAAAATAGCTGTTCTCCAAAGCCAGCACAGGCTCAAGTTAGGCCTGAGGTTTTTGTAGATCAGAAGACCAGGCAAGACTGCCATGACTTAGCACGCAACAACAACAGTAACTACTGCTGTGCTGTTGAGCTTTTGCAATGTGTCAGGCACTTATCTGACATTGTCCCCAACCCTATCTCTACTAAACACACTTCTTTCTTCTCCCTTTGGCAACCTTGTTAGATACATGTTATCATTTTTATAATGTCAGTTCTACAGAACAGAAATGTGGATTTCCCAAAGTTAAATAATATAGTCAGTATTACACATTGGGCTAAAGGAGCCTCATCTCAGTGCAAGACAAAAGACCACACCTATGAGAAAGTCGGTATTTATAATTGGCAGGGGCTGGCATGAAAACACTTCAAGGACTCAAGTCCAAGGACCAAGTCAAACAATCATCTAGAATCCTCCTTGGGTAGGTCTCACAGATAATCCACAGTCTGTGGCCACCATAGCCTGCTTCTGTAGGCCAATGTCTGTTATAACCCCACTCTGGTGAAAAGTATTCATATATAGGGGTCTCAGGAGGCCCATGAGGACTTTCAGTCTAGAGCAGGGTATTCATCCCATGCTGTGTTGTACCACTCAGAAAATGCCACCTTAGGAAGGCACATGGCTCAGTAGATAAGGTTCAGTAGATAGTTGAAGTGAGGAATAACTATGATCTGTGACTCAGGATTTTATGCATAAGCATAAATTATTTAAGTGGCTTCTTGCAGTAGACTACTCAAAACAATATTACAGGCAAGCAATCCTATGTTCAGTATATGGCATGGCCAAGAAAATAGCAAGGAAATACACAGGTTCAAGCCATTTTCTTTCTTTCTTCTTCTTTTTTTAAGTTTTGTTTATTTATTACATATACACATGCCAGAATAGGGCATCAGATCTCATTATAGATGGTTTTGAGCCACCATGTGGTTGCTGTGAATTAAACTCAGGACCTCTGGAAGAGGAGCTAGTGCTTTTAACCTCTGAACCATCTCTCCAGGCCCTCAAGCCATTTTCAAATAATTTTCTTCAAGAAAGAGCTGGGACTTTCTGTAGACACATGAACATTTTATCACAGCCTCTCTCTAGTTAGGTGTGGGTCTCGTCCCTGTCCCAATGAATGGGACCCAGTAGGAAGTCCTACAGCACAAGAATTGCCAAAACCAACAAAAGGCACCAACAGGAGAGAATTTAGGATTCCTGAAGACTAAGAAATGGCCAAGCTGCCTTGGAGTTTTCTAGACAACTCCTGGGATATATCCAGCCAGGATATGTGCATGTCAGGGACCGTGAAAGGCATCTGCAGAAGCTGTTCTTAAAGACAGGAGAAAATCAGAAGTGCTATGCCAGTTCTTTCTGCTTTCCCTCTTTGAATCTCTCTATAACCCAATCAAAACCACAAATAAGAGATCTGAATAGAAATGGGCAGGGACATAGGTACCGATTCTGCAAGGCAAGCGGCCATTCCAGGACCACTCCAGGGCTTTACAAAAGGCTTTATTAACACAGCAGCATTTTCTTATTAATTACCATGAGCAGGTAACATGCGAATGCTTTACATCATTAGAGAAAAAAACCAGAACAGTGCATCTGTATGTATTCTGATAGCATGAAAAGGATAGTGTGCGTTTTGCTGGCAACGACTACAACTATAAACTCATCAACAATCGCTTTTTCTCTGCTGCATGTGTCTTCATGTTTTCTTTAACACAAATTTACACTTTTCTTCTAAAGATTCTTTGTATCATCACATGTCTTTAAAATGGCCCTTACTACCAACAATAATTACCGACACTAAAATTTCTTATTTGTTCTATATAGGGTTTATGAATTTTCCGATTTTATGTTGAAGGGGAAAAAAGCAGGAAACTTTTAAAATCATAGTAAGAAATCCAAATGATGACTGCAATTGCTCTTAAATACTCATATTTTTATATGAGAATTAGGCTTGTCTGTGACAATGTTCTTGGAAAAAATTTAAAAGTTCCCTTCCTCCAGTAACATGTTCAGCGTCTTCTTTCACCAGAGGCATTCACTCATTATATAAATCAAACAAGTGCAGGGCTGTAGACAAAAGTGACTAGTAAGGCCCAATGCATTCCTTTGCTTAAGCTGAGAAGCTTTTGCTGCATTGCATGCAGATGTCAGGTATTTTAATAAAGAGCTCCATTGTGCAGGCCCCACCACTCCTCCATAGCTCCCAGCACTCCCCAAAAAGAGGGGTGGGGGAGAGGGGAAGAGCGACAGCCATTCCAGCTGGAGCTGGAACCTCGTCTGAGTCAGGAAAACCACAGCTCATAAGCAAAGAGGAAGCATAATGTTCTACAAGGACAAAACATTAGCAGAAATGTCACTCAGCCCCAGTTCCACATGTTGGCTGCCACGGCCTCTTCCTCCTAGCATGCCCGATTGATATAAATTCCATCTGCTCAGCAGCCAAGTGACAGAGAAGAAATACCGGCATCTGGTCTCCATTGCTGTCGGGTTTTTGTTCCATGTTAGACCTTAGCTAGAAACATATGAAGAGATGAAGGTGCTGGCAGGCGACTAGAAGGCTGAACTGGCATAAAGGAGACTTTCTGATGCTTTTCACACTTCACTCTGGAGTTTTTACAGGGATGGGGGAGGGTGTGACGGAGAACTGATAAACCAAACAGTGGGAGCCAATAGGCCTGAAGGTCATTTTATGTTTTTTAAGGCTTCAGTTTTTTAAAAAGGAGTTTTAATGTTAAAAACTATAAAGCACAACATGTATTCCCCTTCCCAGCCATTTAATGCAACAGAAGGTAACTAAGTCACACAAGAACGTTCTTCAGCTAATTTCCCCCCCTTCTCTTAAACATCCACTGGCTTGGACCTGCTCCATAGGCACTTTATAGTCTCCTTTGGAGAAACTGAAACATGCTAAAACTCAAACCACCATTTTTTGAAACTATCAGCTTCCCAGAGAAGTGTAAAGTCACCATCAAATCTAAAACAGAAAGGGTAAATAGAAGCAGAACTAAGCCCCTTAGGGAGGAGGTCATTCCTACTTGACTCTTGGGTCTTCATTGCATTAATCCCCTGACCAGGAGACTGAGGAAAGTAAAAAAGAACTGTGGAAGGCAGTACAACACAGTATTGATTGTCTTCCTCTGAGTGTCTCCGTACATGCTGTCCAGGCAGGATCAGTGAGACGAGCGCCATTCAGACACCTAGCAGGGATAGGGCTGAATCATTAAAGTCACCGGATGAAACAATGACCATGGGCGAATTCCACTGAACTCTTTTCAAAATGATAGGACAGGACACAAATAGATACTTTTGGTCAAAAGACTACAAGGAATATTATAACGATTTCGCCAAACTGTACTATTTGGTAATCTGAATGATTTTACCTTCACTTAGGGCACTATGCTCTGAAGTTCCTTTTGGTCTCCATTTTCATCTATACTTGTGACTATCTGAGGTGAAAACCACACATGGCAAGAGATGTGATATGGCAACACCCTCAATATTAAAAAAGACAATGAAGAAGCCAGGAGGAGCAGGGCTGACTGGAGACGCTGAGGCTGTCAGTTCTGGGATGACTACGGTGTTAACGACTTAGGAAACTGCAGTGAGGAGCCACTAGGAAGAAATCTGCCAGAAGGCTGACCATACCTGAGCCTTGGTCTCTCATTTGCCTAGGCCCTTGGAAGTCTTGGGAAATTGGAGAATATCAATGGAGAAGCCAGGCATTTCTGATATATTCTTTAAGAAGATTTATTAAGAAAAAGGCTTGAATCTGTGATTGCAATAATTTTCTGGCTTTTTTTGTGTGTAATGATTTTGTATTCTAAATATGCATCCATTATTCAACCTAAAAAGTACTAAATGTTTACATTAAATAATTTGCTAATTAGGAGGATTTTGATGCTTTTATGTGTAATAATCTCTTGGATATGTTTTACACACTTTAAATAATCCAGTGCTTCTAAAATTAACTGAATGCATAAGAAAATCTAATTATAAGCCTTATACAATACTTTACCTCTAAATACAATAAATAATACAATGCCCATACCTCTAAAAAGAAGAAACAAAGCAAAAAAGAAACAACGTAAACCCAGACCAAGTCTCTTATACGCTTAAAGATCTTTCAAAGCCAGGTTCAAGAATCACAAGTCAATCAAAAGTTAATAAAACCACATAAATTCTTTTAAATCAAGGCAAAAATCAAACAGAAAAGCAGCAATTAAGAAAATAATATTTGCAAGACTATATACTAATGTGACATTTTTCCCTAAGATACAAGAAGTTTTGAAAAACAAATAGAAAAGGATTTATTTATATTGAAACTAGAAATGTATAAGAACTCAAAAAGATATTTTGAGAAAGTGGAAACATAAATGAATATGATAATCATAAAAGCACAGAAAATCTTCTAATTAATATCAAGGATACTTCTCTTTGCAATGGGAGATCATTACAGAAAACTACAACCAACTGCACTTGTGGAGCCCAGTCCCAGTGGACACATCTACAGAACATTCCTGCACCCAAGGCTCAAGGACTATTGGAGAAGAGGGGATGGAAAGGGTGTAAGAGCCAGAGATACAGAGAGTTTGCTGTGAGACTAGGTCTCCTAGGGATGTCAGAAGCTACATCCCTAAAGTCTTACCAACATGACTGCCTAAACCTGAGCTGAACAAGGACAGTAACAGACATGCCAAGGTGGATGGGGAAAAGCCCAGGAGGCTTCAATCTCACAAAGAGAACTACAGGTAACAGAGGAATGACGACAGAGGGAGAAATAGTCTTCCCCAGGAAAGAACACACAAATTGGTTATCCAATACCAAGTGATTAGCCCTGAAAACTTGTATACAAGTAACATTATACAACCAAGCAGGCTGGACTTATGTAGGTAGGAATATATGTATGTAGCAAAGGTTAATGCAATAGAAGGTCATGACACTGAAAAAGAGCAAGGAGGGGTATATGGGAGGGAGGGAGGGAGGGAGGGAGAAAAAGGAGGGAGGAAATGATATAATATAATAAAAAATAAAAGAAATATAAAGAAGAGATGTACATGCAAGCAACATCTTATCACTTATCCACGACCCTTTCTGAAAGATGACAGACTCAACATTTCTCTCACTCCCTACACAGTCAGCATATGAAGGAACGGGGACATAAGCTATGCTGCACTTCTGCAATGTAACCGTTAGAACGGAACAAGACACCTTTCTGTATTGATAAAGAACCGTTTGCAGCATAGATCATCAGTGAAACCTGGGAAATACTGAATATCCTCACTATGTGCTACTCTATCATTTCTACCCAACAAATGGAAGGACATTTGCACACCAATATCAGGCTTATGTCAGCTAAATAGTCCTGTATTAAGTTTTAAACCAAAGACATATATTTCTTTAAAAATGTTTTTAACCTTAAACTGTATTTTCTACAGAAAACAATCTAGTCTTGAATTTCTGACTAAATGCATTTGTTTGTTGTTTACTAGTTCCTCCATTTCTCTACCAGCTGGTTAACTATAGGCACAGCTGTGTAGGACTCTAGGACACAAATGAAATCCTTCAGTCTGGGGTTTTGTTTGTCACTGAACTTCCTCCACATTTATATTCCATTGTTTGTCTTTTCAAATTAGTTATAAATAAAAACATACATTTGTAGACAGGGATTCTGGCATTTTTCTTGGTATTAGAAATTTGGTCATTTTCCAATTTATTACATACAATGAGAAGAGACTATAAAGATCACTTGGAGAGCAACTCCATTTCCAAATGAAAACCTTACCAGTGCCATGCCTAACTGACTGACCTCCTTTGAGGGTTTAGTACTCAAGCATAGTCTATGCTCTCAGACATAGGGATTACTCCCCAGGTAGTTTAATTATTTTCCTTTTCTTTGGCCTCACAATATCTTATTCTCTACCATTCTCCTGGCCATTATGGAGAAATCCTGTTAAGACATATCAAAGAAATGTACACTGCTCACTCGGTGCAAGGGCAGTCAGCACGGAGGTCTTCTCCTGTCTGTACCTTTGATGGCAGCACAGTGTATGTTAGATAATGTGTGTCCACTGTTCACTGCTTCACTTCTCATAGATATAACCATGTAAATCAATAGAACAAATAAGACTCTCAGTCTCCTAACTTAAATGTATCGAGGCTCTAAAATGTGACTAGAATGTGGGCATAGAAACACTATGGACCACCCATCAAAGAATTTAATCCAATAGGAGGAAAGACAGGTAATCATCATAGAGGGTAGGAGAAGTAATGGTCATCTGGGCACTTTGGGCAACGCTGCCAATGCTGAACAGAAAGAGTTTCCTGAAAAGGATGCTAGATGGAGGCCCACAGGCACGCAGGGTTTAGCCTGGAGAAGAGAGAGTGGAAGCACGCCAGCACGTGCTCACATGGAGAACCACAGGGTGCCAAATCACTTAGAGACCCGGAGTCAGTGGCCCACCACCTAAGGCTTTAGCCACAGGCAGAATGCCATACTCAATGGGTCCACTAATGAGATCAACTACAGACACTTCAGGTTTTCAAACATCAGAGGATGGTGATGCCAGCCTGATAACTAGATGCAGGTGTAGCATCAAAGATACAGAAAGGCTATATCTGTTATGGGTCATCTTTACCACATTCATCCCTATGTCTATACCCCGGGGGCTCTTCTCTGGGACCTAGCGGCAAATCCTATCGTGTAAGACCTCAAAGTATGTGATAAAGCGTTTAGCACCATGTGTGAAGCCCACCGATATAACTTCCCACATATATGGCTGCTGGGGTGACTGAACCGCTGAAGGAACCTGCATAAACTTCCAGAGCAAGCCAGAATATCACTTCTCCGTGAATGACAACTGATGGGTCAAATCACCAGGGATCTGCAGAGGAGTTATTAATGGTGACAGGGACACTACCTGCGAGACAAGTTGAGAAGGGGAAAAGATTATTTATAAGCGAATAGTTAACAGCTGTACCTACTGCTAAGCATTACATGGATGCCACAAACTGTAGAATTCAAATCCTGAGTTATTCAAGCACGAACAACTGCCTGTCACCCAAATGCAATGCTTCGCTACAAATTAAGGTGGGAGAGATGAGATGTTGTAACGATGCTTCACCAAAGAAGGCAATGTCATCCCAGGGCTCAGGTAAAAGGGGGGAGGAAAGCTGGGATAACCATACGGTGAATTACGTTTCTGAGTAATAATGATGAATTTGCAAGAACAGCTTTGTAATTTTTCCTGAGGGCTTTAACAACAGAACAGATGCCAAATGCATCTTGTATTACCAAGAGTGAGCTGGACTTGGGAGTGAGGGGAGACTGAAGAGTTGTCATGTCAGAAAGGTAAAATGAGAAGATGAGGAAAGGAACTAAAAAAGACTATAAAATTGGGTTTAAGCAATTCTGGACTGACTATTACTTAAGGTATTTTTGATGAAATTTATATACAGGTAAAAGTGGCATCTGTCACTTTGGTGTGCTACTCTATGGTAACTTTGAACCATCAAGTAGAAAGAGGCATGAGAGCTATGTGTTAAGGAACAATAGGAAAACTCAAGGAACATTAAAGGAAACAAGAGCTGAAAATTCTCAACTCAATGTCTGAAAACTCAATGTGTACAGAGCTAAAAATACTCAATGAGAAGGAATATTCTCAGCACATATTTATGTTTTAAAACCTCTAGCAACTAAGATTATCAATAACCATATATATTTTTTACCATCACAAAACAAGAGCTATTTAAAAAATGGAAGAAATGATGAAAAGTGATTTTAAGAATGACTAATTTTAGAAAACAAAAGACATTGTGTGTGTGTGTGTGTGTAATGGAAATTAAATTAACACAAATTCTAGAGAACATACAAGACAGCCTCAATAACAGTATTTCTATTTGTCCCTGATCTCCATTAATCATTGTTAAGCGAAAAAGGCAAAGAGTTGTAAAGTTAAAGCTGTATATGTTATTTCCTTATTTTCACAAAAAAGGAAAGAAAAATAATATTAACATGCAAAAATTATAGGCTATTCTGTTCAGAGTATTCAAAAAACCAAAGAAAGTGTGTCTGTACATGAGGTAGGTACCCAAACAACTACATGGTAGAGATATCCATGTGCATGCATTACTTATTCAAAACACGGGTACTTTATAAGTACCTAGAACAGATCTGTCATTCTATACCTAGACAATTATTCTATATAAACATGCCAGACACACACACACACACACACACACACACACACACACACACTTCCTAAAACAATGTTTGCAAAGCTAAAACATTGGAGATAAATTATCTTTACATAAAGGATAAATTAACTAAATTATGGTACATTCACATAATGTAAATTATGTGACAGTCATACATAGTGGATGAGATCTTTATATACCAACGTGAAAAGAGAGCTGTAGCTACTCCCTAGTCCTGTTGGATCAAATAACCACAACTTTAGTGGCTTCAAACAACCAAAATTTATTTTCTTACAGTTCTGAGACTTGAAGTCCAAGTTAGGTGTCCACAGGGCTGTACTCTATTTGGCGGCTCTGGGATGAGCCTGCTCATGCCTCTCTTCCAGCTTGTGTTGGCTGCTGACAGTGCATGGCATGGGGCACATTATTCTGCCCCGCCCTCCATCTTGGCACCATCTTCCCTCTAAATAAGCCTCCTCTGTGGGTCAGTCTCTAGTTTCCCTTTATCTCTTTTAGAAGGACATGTAAGAGAGTTTAGGCACTGTCCAGAGAATTCCAGATTCTCTACCCTGAGAGCCTTAGCCATTTATGTGTAAAAGCCCCCTTTTTGTAACAAGGTAATATTCACTGGTTCCAGAAATTCAGTATGAGTGCTTGGGGTGTGGGATTACATTTGGGATACAATACAACCTCTAAGATAAATCATGAAAATGTCAGATAATAGACTAAGTATGCCTACATATGTATATATACACTGAATGAAACCATTAATTAAAAATCATAATAAGAACTAATTGGTATTATAAATAAATGAAAATACATGGAGGACTGTATACCAAATTTTTAAAATGATAGAAAATTCTCTATAGGAAGGGACTAGAGACAGCTTTTAAAATGTTACAATAGTGCTTGAATTCTATATTAATCTTGTGTTTATTTTTGCAAAGAAAAAATAAAAACACATACTTTAAAGAAAGTTTTATATATTTTAATGTGTCATCGGGTTTTATCAAACTCTGCAATCTTTATGGCATATATTAAAGTCAGATCTGTATAATATAAAACAAATTAATAATTGTAGAATAAAAATTTCTGTATATTCCAGGTCTTAACTTCTGAGCATAATATTCATAAATGAGAGTTCTAAAGACTCTAAGAAACAAAAGTGAGTATTCTTACACCAATCTCCTACAAATCTCTTACAACTGTTCATTAAAAATCTCTAAGCCCATATTCTTTGATCTCATCCTCAACTGCAAAGTTTTAAAGGGCCATTTCTAGGGTCGACTATCTGTACTCATCTACCACTAAAGGGCATTCATGATTCAGCCCTCCTTTTAACAAAATTCCTCTTTGTAGTGTTTCTAACTGAATATGAGTTTCATCCTCAGGTTTTCTGCCAATGTAAATATCAGTAAGAAATTCTTTTCTCTATTGCTATATTTTGGAACAAAAGAAGTAGAACTTACTATATTTTCTCTACTGTTTCTCATTCACAGGAATTATTAAACACTGTGAAAGTCATCAGAGATCCTGTGATTCTCTAAGGAATGTACCAAAACTAAACTGTTTCCTCAATCTAGAAGATGAGACAATGATCAATCAAGACGATCTTTTACAGAAACACATCAAATTGTGCTAAGCACTCTGTCAAATGCAGGAAAAACATTTCATATACAGGGGCGGAAACCACAGAGTGGGAGAGACATCTAGAATCACACGCTTATTCATTCATGTGGGTTTTTTAAATGCCTACTGTGTGGACTTTGTGCCACCATCCACGGCTTATGTTGTGAACTATGTGGGTGGAACTGCTAGTGTCTGTGAACTTGACAAGAGATATGAATTTGCTAATGGCAGCCTGTTGCTTTGACATGAGGTGAGCCAGCAAGCCAGGACACGAGAAGGCACAGGAAAGGAGCAAGAGTTGGACAGGTGTCCTGTAGACGCAGCTCTGTAGTAAGGGCTGGCAGGGCCTGATAATTATGGATAGTGTTGCATTTGCCAAGAGACATGTTTAGCAATAAGCAGGGAGGGGGAGAGGGGAGGTAGGCCTATTACAAAACTTGCCACCCACCTCCCATTGGCACTATCAGTTTCATATGCTCTATTAAAGATAATCAAGGGTACCCAGCCTCCCCTGAGATCAAGAGAAACAGTGATTATGAATATAATAACAGTTTTTTAAATTACCTAAATGTTTTAAAGGGGGCCTTTATTTCTGACACTATCAAACACCTGCAAGGAGAACAGTAAAAAAACAAAAACAAGAGAACACAGTAGCCTCATTTCAAAGGCCACTCCACGGCGGCGTCTAAGAAATCCAGTGGCTGTGGAGGTTAGGAGAGTCTCTCTGTTATAGTCTAAGGACTTTTCTTTTCTTCCCCCACATGGGCAAAGTCAAGAAACCGGCACCAAGAGAGCAGAGCAGATTTCTGTTTGGGGCTATGATTTGGAAGTTGGGAGGGGGGTAATTCTCTAATTTTTTTTTTAAACAAAAGCTGCTTAGAGACATTAGTTTGTGAAGCTACGTTTGTCAGGGTACAACTTCAGAGTGTTCGCTGTAGGTTCTATGTCAATAAAAACAAACAAAAAAGCTACAAAATAATTATAAAACATATGGTGCAAACTCCGCTGTGTTTATTTATGGCAGTAAACATTATTTACATTAAGATCTGGTCAGAATTAATCCTCAAAGGGTTATAAACAAAATATGTCCAATTTTCTCCTAACCATGCATATCAAAAAGTTTTTAAAAACCCAGTTACATTAACCTATTTTCCCCCAACACAAGAAAATATTTTAACATGAACCTTTATTTCAAATATTTAATAATGTCACCAATAAGCCACCATAGCAATATAGCAAGAAACTTACTTCCTTTGTTCTGAAATAAGAGGAAATCCTGAGAAAAACATCTAAGAGTCTGGAAAGATGTAAGAGCACTCGCTGTGCAAATGTAAGGACCTGAGTGTGAATGCCCAGCACCCATGAAGAAAGCCAGGCAGCAAAAACACCTATAACCCAGTATCTGGGGCAGGGGTCGGGAGGAAAGATCGGAAGGCTGCTGGAGTGTGCTGGCAGCCAGTCTAGATATAAGTTCAGCGAGAGAAATCACTCCCCCTCCCTCTCTCCCTTTCTTTCTCTCTCATACACACACACACACACACACACACACACACACACACACACACACATGCACACCGCATGCACGCACGTATGCACGCATACACACACACACACCCTAAAGTCCTCCTGTTAGTTGCATGACATTCTTTAATTTAATGCTATTTCATTATTTTCAGTTGCTAGTCTCTATCAATAATTTTAAAAATAATTATTTTTCTTTTGTAACAACATATGTACTACTTCATGTTATGTACACTATTAACATAGCCTCTTAAAACTATCTAGATAGCTTATCCTTGGTACTGAAGTTGCATTTTGGGATATCAAGTACAGATGTTATTAAGTGAGGCATCAAAATAAATATATTTTAATGGTCAACTGTAAGGCACATAATAGCCAAGAAATAGAGGCGCAAAAATCATAGTTAATAGCCAAGTGTAGTGGTACATGTCTGTAATCCTTCACTACAAAGGCAGACATGAGATAATCCTGAGTTCATGACTAGCCTGAACTATAAGTCAGACCCTACAATAAAAAATAAATAAATAAATAAAATCAGACTAAAAATTTTTAAATCTTAAGTATTCTTCTGCCCGTTCAATAAAAGAATTTAATTCCTATCCAAGGCCTTGTATTAACAAATATCGAAATTTATAGGGCCAGGTGGTGTTTAATAATGTGACGTGAAATAGAAAAGGGCTACCTTTCTCCCTGGTACGTGCAGACATAAAGCTCTTCTCTACAGCAGGCCATGAGCACAGCTCCTTGTCTTTATTCTGCCACTCATCAGAAATGGCTTGATGCATGGCCCACTAGGGCCGGCTCATTCTAGCTATGACAGATACCTATGGTATGTTCAGGAATTCTATAAGCTGAGCATCCAGAGACATCATTAGAAATTATATTAATAAGTTTACAATAATTTCAAAACCAGGGTAACAGATACATGCAACTCTTTATTTCTAATTATTTAACTATGTGTTACAATTATGTGTGCTACTGAGGTTACTGACTAGTCAGTCTAGTGTCCTGAAAATACTTTTATACAGCATATATAAACCTGAACTGGTGTGTCATACCTGTAATCCCAGCATTTGGCAGGTGGAAGCAGGAGGATCAGAAGTTTGAGGCCATCCTTGGCTACATGGTGAGATTGAGGGCAACCTGGGCTATAGGTGACCCTGTCTCTAGCAATAGAATGTGTATGTAAAGCTTTCTTTCCAATTTCACAGAATATCAGAGTGATGGCCTGAAATCAATTGGACATTCTCACCATAATTAACAAATACTTGCAAACCAGGTCCCTTCTCATTTAGAAGACTGCTAGACAGCATTTAACCAACATAACGGAATCAACACAAGTTTCTTTTGAGTAACGGGTGGTTGTCTCATTTCAGACCATAGACTTCACTTGAAAATGCATACTCATTAAGTTTTATAATCCCATCTGTCCCCATTTGGGAACAGAAAGATAATTTTGCTATGACAGATTTAAAAAATAACTATATATTCTATTTGGACCACTTATTTTTATGAAGTCTTGTAAAACATAACGGAGTGTGATTTCTGGATATGAAAAACATTAGATATGACAGGTGAAATATCTGGTTTTCGTCTTGTACAAAAACACCCTGCACAGCCTTTGGAAATAAACACTGAGATTACATCTCAGGCCCACAGGTATTCTATTTCTGTATATGCCTGGATTATTGTGTGATATAACCAATTAGCAAATCCTACCTACCTCAAATCTTTGTTTTAAACAAGTGTGCATTGATCTGTGGTGAAACAAAAGAAAATTTAAGCATGAGATGGTGAACCAGCACTGAACCAAAGCCCGTGGGAAAGGCAGCTCACTGAGAGTCAGATGTAAACAGCATGCAGAGATAAATCACTCTCCCTTAAACACATAGTGCAGCTGTAGAGGTGCCAATCAGAATGAATCAATACTCATGCCCTTACAATACATAATATATACACATTCTCATCTTTCAATTTCTAGTTATAAACTTAAACATTACATTTTTAATATTACTTTTTGTAAATCATGTATGAAAAAGAAACATATGAATCTAACTAGGTTAGAAACTAGCCATTGAGAAATCTTATGAATGCCAACAAGAAGAAAAAAGGCAGGGTAAATGTTACCAGAGTCAAACATGTATGTTTTATAGATCTTCTGATAGCAGCTGGCAAATTTTTATAGAAGTGAATTTTATTAGTGAGAAACCATCTAAAAGCCAGCTTTTAAGACAACCATTCTTATTAGTAGTAATATAGGAGGTTTCAATATAACTGTAAAAAATGTCAGACTTCTAAAGTATGTTTTTTAAACATTCAAGACTGCTTAACACAGGCAGGCTTTGTGACCGCCAAATGAATCAATAATTGTTTAAGTGCTTCCAAACAAAGTCCAAGAACACAGTGCTACTATTTAAGCAGAGCCTTTACTCAATGCAAATGTATGCTATCAGAGGGTTCTCCTTTGGTTGCTTCCCCAGGAAGCTTCTCTAGTCCCATCAGGTCTAAGTGTTCTTCCTTGATCTAAGTTCCTGAAACTGACCATGGAGGGAGAATCAATCAGTAGCAATGCAGGAATGGAACATTAACTGCAACCAACTGTCTGACTTCTCTCTGTGCTTACAAAATCACATTGCTTTTAACCATCAAGAACCAAGAGGAGTTCACTTCTAAACATCTGCCAATGTTCTCTTCCTTATTTACACTTTGTTCCCTTTATTCTTTCTTGCTTAAGACACCATATGCCGGGTGGTGGTGGCGCACGCCTTTAATCCCAGCACTCGGGAGGCAGAGCCAAGCGGATCTCTGTGAGTTCGAGGCCAGCCTGGGCTACCAAGTGAGTTCCAGGAAAAGGCACAAAGCTACACAGAGAAACCCTGTCTCGAAAAACCAAAAAAAAAAAAAAAAAAAAAAAAAGACACCATATTATAAAACACAACTTTATTTTGTCATTTGCTATATATAGCAGCTTTTGTAGCCTATAATTTATTTAAATAATAAAGTATGTTTTTCCTCCCAGAGCAAATGTTCATTAACCTGCTTTTACCAACTATCTTTATTTTCTTTTGTAGGTAAGGTCACATACATTTAAAACAAGTGTTTTATTTAAAAAAAAGTGTTCTCCATTTATGACTATGTGGTACAAAAAAGCTGTGATCAAACTAATTTTCTCATCACATAGTAGGACAATAGCTTTTACATCTTTCCATAAATAATTTACACATGATTTGTTCTGAAAACACATATAACCTGCAGGTGGTTAACCTTTTACTGCAAAGCAACTGTCAAAGAACACCATTAAAGTGTTATATACTCTAGCTTAGTAAACTTGGAAAGTAAAATGATTTTCTGTTTTTTAACTTTGGTCAAAGTTGACATACTTCCAAATGCTAAAAAAAAACCTCAGAGTCCTAGGTTATTGCTTGGTTCTAAGAGATAAAAATGGGAAATGCAAACTTTGGGGTCTTTTGTTTATGTTTAAAAATTGTTCAAGTGTTATTAGAAGATGCACTAAAAACAATTATTGCAGTTTCATCATATTGCAATTTCATCATCATTTAAAGGCTGATGCCATAAAGAAAGTACTCTCGGTGGTGGTGCATGTCTACTATCCTAGTACTGGGGAAGCAAGATGATTGTGAGTTGGAGGCCAGCCTAGACTAGAAAGCAGATTTTAAAAAGAGGGATGAGTACTTGAATAAAGACATTCATTCTAAGGAAGCTAAAAGGAAATGTGAAGATTCCTTCTCATTTGACTGTTTCCAGTATAATGAGGGTCCTTTTATGAAGTCTGCACAGATGTCCAAGGTCATTGAAAATACAGTTAAACTACAACCCTACAGGCTGTCTAGATTCCCATGTGCCCAGTCTTGATTCCTGGAACCTGGCAATGAGTATACCGTACACTGCTTTCATCGACTGCATCCAGTCGGATGATTTTGTCTAATTCTCCTCGCCACCACTCCTAATGTCAGCACTATTTCTACCTCAGACACAGCGACAACTTCCAAACAAGACATCTTGGCACAGGTTTAGTTCCACGTAGGCATAACCACCAATAAGCTTCCCAAAGCTTTAGAACGGCCACTTATTACAGTGTTGGCCCCAAACGGTGCACGTCCCCCCATCCCCATATCTACATCTTGGGACCCACCTTGCCAACTCTCGTTCTTGCCTTTGTGATTTGACTCGCATTAGCCAATAGGGCGTCAATAACTAGGAAGGACACAGACACTTCAAAGGCTTGCACACCTCAGCTTTCCCTCTCTTGCTGCTCCTCGGAGCCTTAGGCCTAGGCATCTCCAAACAAACTATGGCAAACCTACAAACAGTGAGCAGTAAACCAATCACCTCTGTTGTCCTAACCAACAGCTCTCAGCAGTAAGTAAGGCCATCCTAGACCACCCAGCCCTGGTCATGTCCACTCACTGCAGACACCCAACTTGCCCTTAGTAAGCCAGTAAATTCTGGATAATCTACAGGGAACTGTGCATGACTAATATGCTCATTTGAAAGCATCAACTTCCACGAAAGCAGAACTCTGTCACCGTAACACTAAAGCTGCTGCTCTGCTCCTGGCTACACCCCTAACCCTTCCTCAAAGCTGTCAACAGGCTACTCTGTATCTTTACAGACTTTCTTCATGATACACAACAGGCTACTCTGTATCTTTACAGACTTTCTTCATGATACACAACAGTGGACAAAGGAAAAAATGTGATAAAATTCAACAAACAGGTACCTATCACAGCCATGTGCACTTTCTTGCTGTTAAGTTCAGCCAAATTCCTTTCTTCAGCCCTTATTAGGCTGAGCTGTGTAAACTTGTACTGCATTTCTAGTCTAGTATGTATTTCTAGTCTTTGGTTTTGTATTCATTTGTTTTCTCTTAATTTCCTGAAGAGAAACTACAAAACCTATTTCTCCCCATCAGTCTTGCTAAATTTTAAGCCCTATCCAGTCTCTGCTACATTAAATAAAGCTCTGTTCAGATCTCATAAATGCTGCCTAGAATTCTAATTCAAACTAAACTCTGCTTTAAAGGAAAAAAAATGTTCATAACCTAATCATAATTACTTTTCAGATGAATCTTGTATTTTCACTCTTTCAAACATGTATTTGGTAAACAAGTAAGAGAGTATTTGGTGAACATTTTCCAAGTCAGATTTTAATGTCTGCTTTAAACTAAATTTGTATTAAAAATGAAAAGTGTAATTACCTGGTCCTCAAGATCATTATTGCTAAACAGAGGTAATTACTGCTACTTAGTGCAACACTTTCAACAAAACAAATATGTAAATGGATAAATATATAGTGTTATTTACTAATTTATATCACACTCATAAGCCATATAAAGGCAAACACCATGTTACACTTTACAGAAATTTTTTCTAAGTAGAAAAATATTCCTTCAACACATTTAGAGGTTTCAGATTTGATCTAATTAAGCTTTCAACAACTTTAGACAGGGGAAGATATTTATACCACTTGTATATTTTTTCCATAGGAAAATATGCTCTAGTTTTGTGAACGCTATTCTAAACCACATTATTTGGATTTTAGTGCTGACCTTTAGACACGTACTACAAAGGTGCAAACTTATTCAATACATAATTATGTTAGTCTCCCTGAAACTGACTCAAAACACTAAAAAAAAAAAAAGACCTTCCCAAAACTTCCTCAGTATTCAGATTAAATGAAGGTGATTATAAAACCATTCAGATATAACAAGAATGAAAGAATGCTGTAGAGAAATAACGTATTTTGGTCACCATGTGATACTGGCATTTAAATTCTGCCATCTTGACTTTCTAGAAGCATGTATGAGAAGGTACACTTATCCTTCGTAAAGAAATGCAACCCAGCAATAACAAAAGCTCAAACCTCACTAAAATAATTGCAACCAGACTTACGACAAGACACATTTGACCAAGTTGTAGGAAAATGTTAAACATTTGTGAAATTTAAACTATCAGACACTCCTTAGGTCTGGGAGACCACATCTTATAGCCAGGATTTAAGACCAACTTACCTGCTGTTTGGGCTTTCAAAGCAGTGTCCTCTGGTGAATAAATCATAAGTGAACGCCTACTCTACAGCATTCTTTACAACCCTCCCTTTTAGATATGTTCTGCTCCAGTGGGCCCCTTTCAGGGCCCAGATACTCTTCCATGTGGGAAATACAGTACAGTAAACCTTCCTCCATCTAAGGCCTTGCTTCCTCCATTCATGAAGTTTTAATGTACATCTTTGATAATTTTGATAGTCCAGCCATCAAAGGTATCCCAAAATGTGAACCTTAGAAAGTATAATTTATCTATTAGCACCCTGGATCCAGGTGTGAGGTAGAACAGAGGGAAGGGGCAGGCAAGGCAGATGGTGCTATGTGAAGTCTCTTTTCCCAGGCCCCCAAATGTGAGAATACCTTCCTTAGGAACTTCCTACTGGCACCAGACTGGCACTTTCTTAATTATATGCACGTGGAACTTCCTCACCAAAGAAGCTTCAGGTGACTAAAATTCTACACAATGAGCAAAAGAAACTACCAAGGAGATTGTAGACTACGTCCAAAGCTCATGTTCTTATAATAATGTGCACTCTAACTGAATGTAAAACATCTACATTTTAATTGATTCAATCTCTCCCCAAGTGGCACTGGCAACAGCAGCACTTCCACCTTGTTCTGAGTGAATGACTCCATAAGCAGCTTCTACATGGTCCTCACAGAGAATCCAATCACCTTGGCCTTCTGACTGAAAAGGGAACTTTTAAATAAGTGTCCACGAACTTGTCAAATCATTTATCAGTTAAAGAACAGACAGGAAGCAAGTAAATACAATTTGATAAACAGGTGGATATTTCCATAACAGTAAAATTTAATTAAACCAAAAGAAAATAAGTATCATAATTCAAAAACTAGGGGTGAGACTAAAAGTTACTTTTGTTTGTCAATCCTTTAATGGCAGAGTCTAAACTAACCATAGAACCAAGGCATCTGAGGAAGGTTTAAACACCTTTTATTTTGAAGGCATTAACTTCTCAAGAAAGTTGGAACTATGTCCAAAGAGCCCATTTATAAATAAGCGGTTATTGTACTAGCTATAGCTCTGACTTCCATACTCATCACAAAATGCAGCTCATGGTTTTTGTCTCCTTTGTCTAGTCACGGTCACACTCCACCACCGAAAGCTAAGAGGACCCTGCTGTCTGTTCCCGCCTGTACACAGCGGCCACTTAAGTGTCTGCTGAGTGAATACATTTCCTCCAGTCTTACAAAGAAGAAGCAAAAGTCAAAAACAGAAGCAAAACAAAAACAAACAAAAATGGAGTTTTAAAAAGGCAGCAAAGAAAGATTAATTTTAAAAATGATACTCTAAATAAACACCATACTAAATTACACATTTTTAAGTTAGCAACAAGCATCAGATAATTACTTTTATTTCTTATTTGCCTCTAACTTTTCTGGATTTACTTCCCATGTTTTAACAATGTTTACTATTTTTTCTTTATTAAAATTTAATCACAGAGTAAATGATACTTTATTTCTCTCATTCTTCTACCATATAACTATTTTTATTTTGCAATTCAAAGATATAACCAAGACTAATGAGAAATTAATAAGAGAGATGCTGTAAATCAAATTCTTGCCTATAAAATTTTTGCCTCACAAAAAAATAAACAGTGGAAATATACATATAGGAAATTAATGGTCACAGAAACATTTCTGTGTGTGTACAGAAAATAATAAACCATTATTTAAATGCTAGATGCTTTAAATATTTTCTTTTTCTATACTCATAAACTTAACATGCTAGTGTTTTCTCATATCATATATAAACATGCATTTTACATGAGTGTAGAGGTCTATATCTAAAACAGAGCTGAGAGAGGTACTTGCACCCCTCCCACCAAAGATTATCCATAACTCTTAGTAAACTCTTTCTCGAGCCCTTAAAATCATTTCCATTAACAGTTTTTCCAGCCTTATCTTAGAGGACTGTTCTAAGGGTACAGGCAGGCAGAGCTGATTACAAAAATACCCAAGCACACGGGATAATGGCCTTGCTTAATTAAAATGTAAAACTGCAGCATCTGAAACTCTGTCCCTGTGATTTAAAGGAAGGCCTCAGTGAGCCACTCTCTTGACAAGAGCATTCAGATTGTAGAGAAGGCTACAAAAGCGTTAATGACATTTACCCCCCTAATAAGAGCTGTTCACACTTCATGGGTTTTCCCTGTTATTGCTCAGGACAGACACTAGCACCTCATTGAAAGATCAGTGCTGCAAGGGAAAAAGGCCCCCTGAGACACTGCAGACCTGAGGAAAAAGCACTAAATCAGGTGATGGTACCAAGATGACATGCTTGATTCTCAGGGGTTCCTCCGCACCCTATGGCCATGGATTTGCAGCAGTTAATCCAATGCCAACGAGAACCCTCCCCCACTCCCAGAAGACAGGGCAGAGTGAAGGCTAGGCAGGAAAGAAATACACTTCCTTCAGGTACCCTAGGCCTAGCAGTGTCGAAATGTCCTGTGTTGCTTTCAGTTCATCTCTATTGATGTGTGGCTGAATGAGTAACACGCTGACCTTTTCACCTAAGAAACCACAATTTGAATCCAGCAGAAAGTCACCAGAGGATCAATGGACAGAGATACCCATATTTTAAAGAAATAAACCACTGCAAGAAAGGAAAGGGAGGGAAATTTATTTTTTTAAACCATGGTTTTGGCCACAGATTCAACTGACTTCCCTGGCTCTGCTATTATAAACTGGAACCCTGATTCAGAATTGAAAAGCTCCCAGCACTGGCCCTACCGATTTCAAAATCTGGCACAGGGCCATGGCTACTGCAAGACAGACATCCCCTCACATGTCAATGCATGGCACAGCAGCCCCACTGGTGAGAGACTGATGGCTGACTCAATGGAACGTACTCAGCATGAACTCACACTCTGGCAGAGAGGACAGCACGGAGACAAGGCGTTCTTAATTACTCTTTCGAGAGGAATTTGAACGCATCTTATTGTTCATTTACTTCTAACTGTGACTGTAAATTTAAAAACAAGCAAATAAACGAGGCAACTCAAGGTGCTTCTCTGACTCCTGGATTTTGTGTATTACCAACAGACGATGAATAGAGATCTAATATGAATAGGTACACTAGAGACAAAACCTATGGACTATTCTATTATTTACGTACCGATTTCTTTAAAGTCTGGGTTTCTATGATCATGAGCCAATACTGTCAAGGGTCTATGTCCTACTCTAAGGATGCAGAAAGGCTACTGTCAATAGAGTTTTACTTCAGAGCTGTATTACAGAAAAATGCAGAACACACCACAGTTTGAATTGCATTTGCTTAACACCAATTTTAACACAAAACAAAACAAAACAAAAATCCACAGTAGGGAAAGCATATTAAAATAAAAATAGAAAATACAAAACCACATTACTCATACTAACTAGAAAGCTGCCTGTGACACTGTTATTATGGCTTTGTTAGAGAAAATTACACAACAATAAAAAAACATAGAGCCTTTTGCTCTCTAAGTCTAAAATGTGTTTTTCTAGGTTCTCTACATAAGACTCACATAGGAAACAGACAATGAATTCTAGATGGAAAATGCCTCCTGATCAGTATCTCATTCTCTTGTGGCGTTTCTGCATTTTACTTTGGTGTAGTTGTCTGAGACAATCCACTGCTCTTATGTATACTTATCACAGCTTCGTCTACTCTCCAAGTCCCCATCTCAAGTCTCCTTTGAGCAAAGAAGAGAAAGTGCTAGCAGGGAGCGGGTGGGACAGTGAACACATCACTCCATTGCCACCAACAAGCAGAAACACTTCCCAGATGATAACAGGACCATAGTTAGGCAATTATTTACCAAGTCCAAGGGTTATAAAAACAACTGCTGGGTTAGTGAGACATCAGAATCATTTTCCTTAGGTATACAAGCACCAAACAAATCCAAATCCACACTCACAGACCTCACGCTCAGAGCTTGGCAATCAAGTGAAATCAATTTCCCCATAAACTTACTCATATTCTTTTCAAATATAGTATTCTTCTTGTATGGAAGGAAGCTCCCCACATCCTTTTTCCTAAGAAGTGCCTGTTTCAACAAGTCTTCGCAGACTAATTCCACTTGGCAGTGGTCACACTGTGTTTTCTGATCACTGTCAGCAATACCAAACATGAATCAGACAAACGTATCTTTAGTTATGTTTGTCCCATCTGTATGGACTTAGGAAAAGCTTTCAGAAGCCTCTACAGACCCTTATCTCATTTCTACCTTTCAGTCCTTCACAGTTTCCCTCACTAGTATTTGAAGTGTATGGCAGTCAACAAAACAAAACAAAAAACAAAACCAAGAAAACCACCACCAACAACAACAAAACAAAACAAAAAAACACAGCTTGTAGAGTCTGGCCTTTGAAACTTCCTCATGCCTCACTGTTAGAGCACCTGCCCCTCCTGAGAAATTGAAGAAAATATCAGAAAAGAATACAGTGGCTCAAATAAAATGTACAGGAAAGTAGGAGAACCATGAAATGTGTATTGACCAAGAAAATTAAAGGGTGAAGACGGGCCCTGAAGACTGATCTACTTAAGGAATTAAATTTACTGAGCTTCACCAAGAATTTCTAATGTTACATCTGTTCATTCTGAAAATTCTTCTAAGAAGGTCCTGCCAAGAAAATGAGACTTATGGACACATCATTTTGGCACAGTTTGGAAGCTAATGGGTGGCTGACTTGAGGTTTAACCCCAACGTTCAGAAGTTGTCCATTTTAAATTCACTGAAGAACAGATAGGAGGGCTACTTTGGAGAGACCAAGAGTTTAGTCAATGCCATCTAAAAGAATATGCAGGCCAGGTGGTGGTGGCACACACCTTTAATCCCAGCACTTGGAAGGCAGAGGCAGAGTTCATGGCTAGCCTGGTCTACAGAGTTCCAGGACAGCCAGGCTACATAGAGGAAAACCTGTCTCCATAAACCAAAAAGAACACACATCCAAGTAAACCTGAGTTGGCTCTTACTAAATGTAACTGCAAAGGAAGGGTGGACTGGCTTCTGCTTTTCCTGGTGAACGCAGAAGCCACTTTCTATGTTCCCTACACACAGCCCTATTCCTGAAGTCATAGCATTCCATCCCAGAATCTGGTGAGCTATTTGGTTCTATGACACAATGGTAAAAGGAGGAATATTTTCATTTTAGCTCTGAGCATAGAACATCAAGCTGTGTCCTTATGTCTAAGGACTTTGTTTTCATTGCTGTTTGAATAGTTAAGAGCTTGGCCAAGGGATTCAAAATCCCTGTATTCAACCTCCAGCTCCAAGTCTGCCTAAGGCCTTTAGCCATGGTAACTTTAAAACTAGGGATGATAGTTTCCCAAATTATCTCTTTAACAGGGAGGCCAGGAGGATTGCCAGGGTGTTTGTAGATGGCCTAGGCACTCTGAAAAACAAACAATTTAAACATAGGATACTGCCCCAAATCATCTATCTTCTGCATGTCCTTGCCAGAAATGGGGATCCTGACCATTTATGCACATGCTCTTCCTCTCTGAAAAAGATCCACGAATTGGTGACAGGATATAAAGACAACTTTCTTAAGAGTTATGATGCTTATCCTATCTTTATCTGGGATCAAATTATCCCTCCTTTAATTTGTACGAATGTCATTTGTACATTCTCCTCGTTTTCATCAAATAACTTCCTTCCTGTCAATTGCTCATGGCTGCCTTGCTCATTATCCCATGGGCTTTTGGAAGGACCTGTGCTGGTGGACTCAGCACACAGTAATTAACCAATTACAAGTCTACTTACATGAACTATAGAGAGGTACTTTCTTCTTTCTTTTTCTGGAATTCCCTAAACGTTTATGAGGCGAACTAATACTCATTTACAATTCTGCCTATTTTGTTTTTCAGTGCTGGGAACTGAACTCAGGGCCTTGTACAATGTAGGCAGGTGCTCTATCACTGAGCTACACCCTTACCCTGTGACTTTTATTTCATGCAAAAGCCTACTCTAATAATTTTTAACAAGTTTCATTTATTCTGCACCAGGGACTCAGAGAGTTACCAAAAGGGTTGATGAAGTAGACAAATAAAAAGAACAGTGTCTTATAGACATTTCTTTTAAAAGGCACACTTGTGAACACATACCATGTAGTAATTATTAATGAAGTGTGCCATGGGATAGTTATGGTATGATGTATTTAAATATAATTTCACTATATTATTTATAGATGGAGAAAGTGATATTAACATGTTATGTCTCTCTTAAGTAACAGCTGTCAAAGGTGAAATCAAGATTCATACCAAGTTTGTCCAACTGCAGAGTCCAGTGTCTCCGTCACTATTCTCCTCTGCCTCTCATTTACACGCAAATATGTTCACATGCCTATGCATGCTTGTGTGATTATGTACGTGTGATTGATTTAAAACAGAAGAACAGCTATCCTTATGTCTGATTAGTTGGAAAAGCATTCTGCTTTAAGGGGCAGAGTGAAATAAAGAATTCCAGAATTCAAGGCTATTTAATAAACTAAAATGAGCAGGTAGGTGATAGTCTATAATAGTTCATCATCTTCTCACCATCATATTAACAGCTGTCCTTTAGTAGCCCTTCATGTACATTGTCTTACTTTTATTTTCACAATGAAGCTGAGAGGTGCTATTATTATGCTGTTTTACAGATGAGGGACTTATGTTAAGTAAAGGCATAGGCCTAATTTCATACTCCTCATAAAACTTTAAGCCAGGAATCCAAATCATGAATCTGTCTTCCCACACAGAACACTAACATGTAGTGTTATGTAGAAATAGCTAACATGTAGGCTGGGTGTGGGCTAAGAAGGAAACAAGGGATATGTGGTTCTTATATTCAGGAAGCTTATCATACAACACCGTCAATTCGAAGTTTCTGTGATCATAGAAAAGTCACATAACCTCTTCTGACCTCAATGCACCAAATGTTAATTTACTGAAAGTAACTACAAGTCGGGGTGGATGGGGATCCACAGAATAAACATTGAATTTACTTCTCATGGGGTCATAGAAATATGTGTTTGTCTAATATTGACATTTTCTACCACACAGATACCACAGAACGTTCATTTTGCACAGACCACTGTCTAGGAAGCCTGGAAGCCTTTGCTTCCTGCTACCTTCAGTAGCACAGCTGTAGCTGTTGGGCCAGCCCCTAGTGAGCCAGAAGAAAGGCTAAGGACCCTTTGACCAACTGGAATTGATGGGTATCGCATCAGTTCCATAGGAAATATTATATTGTAAATTTAAGCATATTTGCTTGTAACTGATACATATTGAGTGACTTTGTAGTACTTTACAGCAATGTCAGGAGAGACATTTTAACAACTGACTGACTGTATTGAAACTGTGGATGGAGCTGGAAGGAAGCAATCTGGAGATAAAAATCACAACAGCAAAGGAAGAGCTCCATTGTTTCAGCTAGTCCTGGTGAAAAACTGGATTTCAACTGACTCCTATAGAAGAAGAAATTACCCACGCAGGCAGAACAGTGGGGACTTGTGGGTAGAAGCCCTTCCTAAGTGGACCACATGCATGCTGAGGAAGAGGTATTTCCTTCCAAAGTTCTCAGAGCTTTTAGTATGCTAATGTGTATCCTAAGCGCTCAGAGAGGGATACAGCATGTGGTTCCTCCCACACCTAAAGCTAGACTTCTTGGACTGATGTCAGCCTTTGGGAAGCACTAGAACTACATGGCTTGCTCCATTAAGGCCCAGGTGACTTGCAATGTGCACCACTGCTGCTCTGCTCACAGGCTGCTGACACTCTGCTAATTGTTCAGAAAGTCTGAACTGGGTCTTAGAATTCTCTGGAAGGACTTGCTTACAAGCAGGGAGATTTCCAAAGACAGGATGGTACATGCACCCAGGCAAGTTAGCTTTATGTTCAAGCTAAAGAGAGACTAGGTAAAAATTTTATTTTTAAATGACTAAATCCAACAATAATAATCATCTGTGTTATTGCTTAAGTCAAAGATAGAAAGGAAATGAGGAATCAGATGACAAGAGGGCAGGCCACTCTTTTTATTGGTTGTCAATAAATGGTATCTCTAGAGGATGACCTGGAATAACAACAATAATAATAATAATAATAAAATTATTCTTTAGTAGTAGAAAAATACGCTCCCTTATATTTATATTTTAGCATTTGAGTGAATATTCCCATTTTACTTTCCAGAACATGCTCCCTCTTGCCTTTCTGAACAAAGACTTTATCAACTACACAGAACACTGGGATTTGTACTTTCAGGAAATGGCCTACCTTCTTACATGGTTGTGGTCCAATTTATGCTATTGCATTTCATACTCAACTGGTTGGCTTATAGAGCACATAGATGCTACCTAAGTGAAAGGCTCCCTAACAGATATGCCAAGCTTTTCAATGACTGTGTGGTATCCCCATTACCTTCCTTTTTCTTTGAATATCATACACAAATTATAGATTTAATCAGAGTTTTGAATGGCCTGCTCTTCTCCCTCAAACACACACTCCCAAATTAAAAAACAGATGACATACCCTCTTCCACATTCAAAACTCTTGCTGAAGTTAGGAGTAGCTGGCTATACATAAAGAATGCCGGTTTGGGTCCAGAGAGAGTTAGATTAATATCCTGGCTTGACCAGTTCAACTCACCGTACATCTTCATTTGCCCGGTAACACAATCTATAGCCAACTGCTAACCAAGTCAATATGTGGTAAGACTAACAGCCACCCTAACTTGCCTTGATAATTACTCTCCTTTAACTGACATAATATTCAATATACTGTTGTTGAGAGCAATAATGCTAAAATTGATGCCTTGAGGGCTACAAGACAATTGAGTTTTAGCCAGATAAAATGACTTGTACACTAATAGTGTATTATAGGGCTCCCCAGCTCTCAGATGAACATTTTATAGTCTACCTGTACAAAAATGTTACATATAATTATTTCAAAGTCATTTGTGCATACCTCATCATTACCACACATAATTCTAAAGTACTGGCCAGTAATCAAGTACTGGCCTAAATCTTTAGAAGAAAGGGGATGTTTTTATAGCCCAACTCCCTTTGTCTTTTACAAAATGAATGTTTTCTCAATACGTTTTTTTAATGTTTTTGCGTCCTGCAATCTTTTGCTTTTATTCTAAGCCCAGAAGTGCTTTATAGAGAACAAGTATATGATAAATACTAAACGACAGAACATGCCATTTAAAGAAAATCAATATTACATCAATTCTATCAATAAAAGAAGATAGAAACTAAGCTGAGAGTTCCTCTAATATGACAAGTCTATGATTTTCTAAAAATATCAATTCTAGACTCTTAAGAAATGATACATTAAAATTTGAGATTTGTCAAAATTTATATTAATGAAAATTAATTATAATTATACTAATGGCAATATTCTTTATATTTAACATTTCCTTTCCTATTAAGAGGCTATATATATGTATATATACGTATACATATATGTATATATACGTATATATACACACACACATATATACACACACACACACACATATATATATATATATATATATACATTAGTTTGAGGCTCTTTGCTGACTTTTTCTTTCACACTTCTCTCTCTCTTATACAAAATGAAACCTATAGTATATTTGAAAGAAGTATATTTTCTATATTGTAAAGATATAATACAATATTGAGAAAATTAACACCTAAATAATTATTTCATATTTTTACCAAGGCTCTGGTCAAATCAGAACAGTAGGAAATAGCAGTGTTCTAAGGACAGAGAGAAACTAGCAGGTTTTCTATTAACTGACATCAAAATGTGACAAGAATTAATAGAGAGTTGCTACAATGGTAGACCAGCACAGCCATGTACCTATGTGTTTGAACAGGAAGACATAATACATATGCTCCCGCTCTCAGAGGCAAAAACCAGTCATGATGCTGCAATACGGTACTGATGCAGAAGCAAGCACCAGAGTGTAGACAGTGAAGACATTCCTGGACAGGTTTTGAATACAGGGAAACTGTTAGCTAAACTAACAACTCCAGGCAGACATTTGTAAGAGGTTTTTTTTTTTTTTTTTTTTTGTAAGAAAAAAAATGTATCCAGAAGAGATGTTAATGACGTGGCAGCTGCTGTGGGAAGATCTGCCACTCCCAGGGTCTCAGCTAGTAGAAATGGTGGCTGGACCCAGCTCCATGTGGTCTTTGTCCTGACTCTTCATTCTGGCTCTGCACCCCTCCACACTGCCCTGCTCCTAAGGACTTACATGCCCACTGAAATAGTCTCATCCTGGGACATATCAGAGAATGATGTAATATACGTTTTAAACTATGGTGGTCTTAATGAGAATGTCTCCTACAGGCTCATCTATTTAACCACTTGGTGCCCAGTTGGTGGCGCCATTCGGGGAGGTTTAGGAAATAAGGCCTTATGAGAGAAAATATGCCACTGGAGATGGGCTTTAAGAGTTTAAAGACTTGCCATTTCCGGTTGTGCTTCCTGCTTCATGTTTGTGGTTCAGATACGAGCAGTCAGCTCTCTTCCTTTTGCCATGTCTGCTACCTGATGTCTCTGCCTTTAAACCGTAAGCCACGATGAAGTCTTCTGTAAGTTGCCTTGGTCATGGGGATTTACCAAAGCAACAAAAAAGAACCAATTCAAACTGAACATGCAATATTTAATTATCGTCACCCTCAGTCCATCTTCTGTGCCTTCCAAGACAAGGCTCTCAGTAAACTAAGAAACGAGCCTATTAGGGGAGCAGAAATCTAACCTCTTCTGTTTCCACTTTGTCTGCTTCTATTCACTGTCCTACTGCTGCTCTGTCCCCATGGATGCTGGAGGAACCAGGTAGAAGAAGGGCATGAGTTTGTACATTCTCATCCCAGATTAAAGCATAGAGAGACCAGAGGCTCTCCACTCATCACAGACGAAATTTGTGTGATATGTGGACTTCACAGCTAAGGACTTGCATATTGCACAGGATGGCTCAGCTCATCAACATCGGTTTTATCTCTCATACTCTACAGGGCTGGTCCAACGTAAACATTTTTCTTTCTGAGTGGTCAGTTCTGGAAATATCTCCATAGGAAAGTTGAAAGAAGACTTTAGATTCTACCTTCCCAACTGAAATTTTCTTCAACAAGACAGGATTCTATCATCCAGATTTAGGATCCTAAGGTCCCTCAACATGTTTTTCTCAACATGTGCCCCTCAAGGGTTATAGGAAGGTAGATGGACATGAGAAATTTCAGAGCCAAAATGACTTACTAATTAGCAAAGCACCAAAAAGGTAATGAGAGATGGGGTGTTGGTATAGGGCAGAGGCTACTGGCATCCTGGATAAATCTGAAAGCCCTACCACATTAGAAGTGTCACTGGTACAAAGGAGGGTCTCCAGGTCACAAGACAGCCAAACCTCTATCCATGTGTCTATTTGTCAGTATGTCAAGCCCTGAGACTGCAACACGAGAGTTTGCAGGACATGCAGACAGTTAGTTTATGTAAGTTATGTTACAGTTTCTTCCTTGATTTGGGTAAAGACACAATAAATATGAGCGTTCACAGAACTCAAGTAGACCTTGCCTAGCGGGCATGAGAAACACCTTCACAAACCCAGCTGGAGGGTAAAACTCTCCATGCAGCTCGAAGACAATAAGACTCAGTTCGTAAAATAACACAGCTCACTTTGAGCCAGCCGTAGGTGGCACTTGCCTTTAACCCCAGCACTCTGGAGGCAGAGGCAGGAGCTCTGTGAGTTGAAGGCCAGCCTGGTCTACACAGTTTCAGGACAGCCAGGGCTACACAGAGAAACCCTGTCTCAGAAAAAAACAAGCAAAAAAAAAAAAAAAAACAAAAACAAAAAACAAAACAAAAACAAAGACAGCCCCTTTTAGAGACAAAGAGTTGAACTCAAAGGTACACATAAAGCAATACTAGTCAACAGACTACTTCTGCTTCAGCTATATACTGTTGAGGCCTGCCAGTAGCGTACTCCCTGACCAGAGGAGAAGACACCTATTTTGGTAAGTGAGAGGAAGAAGAAAACCAGATGTAGCCAGAGCGCTAACCCACGAAGGGCTAGCCCAGACTCAGCGCTCAAATGCTCCCTACCTGAAGGATGTATCCTCGGACATAGTCCCGCAGGGTCCAGCCCAGGCCGTGCAGTATGTGTAGCACTTCCTCCTGCTTCAGGACACTGAAGAGCCGGTCCAGCAGGATCTTTAGCCGCACAGGCACCGCCTGTGTCCCGTAGAGCATGAGGCTGCTGATGTCAAACACCACATTGGACTGCACGATCTCCACTTGAGTGGGGTGGTACAGGTGCTGTGTGCTGAGCTTATCCAAGGCTATGGTCATCCCACCGATGTCCCAGGTATGCGGTGGGGATAAGGAGACAGAAAGGACACAAAATTAGAAACGTTATTGGACATTATCCGAGCTCCATTTTGCCAGATAGCTCATAACTATAGATATTTAAGCAAGAGTCCCTAGTTCCTGTTTTGCCCCCCCCTTTTGATTTGGTATTTATAAATGAAAGACAACATCAGACAAAACATTTAACTTATAGAAAGAAAGTCACTGAGGATTTTTTTAATGACTGTGGCTCTTTCAAAAAATATGACCAATTAATTCACTAATTAAACTCCAGCTCAAGTTATCACAGTGCCTTCTATTCCCCTACACAAAGACAGCAATCCAAATTCACGCTCTAAAAACAGGCTCTACCACCATCACTTGTTCAGGTAAGAGTCACCTCTGACACCAGGTATGGTGGCACATACCTATAGTATCAGTACAGGTGGAGCAATGTGTCCTAGGGCCAGCAGGGACTACTTAGTGAGATCGTCCTTTAAAACAGAAAAGGCGTCACTTCTGCTAACATTCCTTGTAGTTCCTAAACGGTTTACAGGAGAGGAAGATGATTTTCTAAATCACAGAGTTAAAGGCCGAGCTCACACCCGGCAGGGTGAAGACCATGTAACTGTCTCAGTGTTCAGGGGACTAATAAAGAGGAGTGAGCATTCAAGCTCAGCCTGGGCTACACAGAAAAGCCATCTCAACAAAAGCAACCACAACAAGGCCTAACTCAGAAAGAATAAGGAAGTGAATACCTGTGCCGAGGGCTAAGAAAACACAACTCAAATTAGCTAAGGGAGATTTTCCTGAAACTTTAGTTCTCTAAATTTCTCTCCTGTCTGTCTATGGGACAGTCTTGTCTTCACTAGGGTGACACCTGGAAGTTACTTAGTTACTGTTAAAGGGTTCTTACAAGGTGTCAGAAGAAAATAAAACAAGTAACTACAACTGGAAGTTCCTGTGACTTCAGCTAATGGAATTATCTTGTGGAGAAAGCTGAGGATGGCCATTCTCAGAGAAAATATTTGGAATTTCACAGTTCAGTAACTGTGTTTTCTCCGCAGCTCGATGAAATGGCATCTCTCCCCTAAAGTTAAAACACTTACAGTAAGATCCTGAGTTTTATTTCCAATCTATATCTGAGTTACTGGGAATCCTATTGCTGCGAACATAAAATGTGTGGCCCCAGCTTCTCTACTGTAAATGATGAAGGGGAAACCTGTCACAGCCATAGGGTGAGAGATGCTACAAGATTCAAGAGATGGCCTGTGAAAGGCACCCATTAACTCCTCAAGAGGACACAAAAGGCGTTGCAATTAACTGTCAGAATTATACACTAGAGAGCATATGCCCGAGAGAGTAAGAATGCTAACACTGTAAGCCAGTGAGATGGCCATCTAACCTTCTAAGTCAGGCAAACAGACAGTAGACAGTGCTCTGCCTTAAGTCACAGCTATACCTGAGAACACCCAAGATTCCTGAAAATTCTAGGCTACTGAATGGCCTGTGCCAAACACTTTCCCTCACAGAAGTATTGCCTACAGTCCAAATGCAAGATGAGCATCCCAATTTAAACATACCAGCACTTCTGCATAATAATGGAGAGATTCAAAAGAGCATACACACAGAGAGCTTTTTTTTCTCTTTTTTTAAGTATTTCTAATGTATTTTTTAGGGCTCCTCCTCCACTCTCGTTTCTTCCTGACTTGAAGCCACTAGAGAGTTCATGTACTCTTGATAAATTGCTTTCTTACATCCACAGTGTAAAGGCCCTTATCATTTACCCGCTGGCTTCATTCAACACATTTACTCCCAGGAATACTTTGTCAAAGAGTTCGGGTTTCCCCATACTTCATTTCTTGCAGCTGATTTGTCTGATCTCTCCTATTCTGGTGGTTAAGTCAACTTTGAATAAATAGCTTTAAAAATTAATTTAACGTTTGGGAAAGATAAGGGATTCACAAGCCTGCAGACTGAAGTCTTTTCTCACTCCACAGGGCATTTAGGCTGCAAACGGCAAGGGAGGGATGTTGCTATCTTGCTCTTCTTCAAGTACAGCTTGCCTATGCAGCCTCCTGATGAGTGGCCGATCTGCTTGGAGCCTAGTGTTGAACTTGGGGAAATCTGCTCCTCTTCCACTTCCCTTTCTGCATCCCTTCTGAACTCCATTAAACAAACCTATGTTTGTGCTCGGACCACAACAAATGAGAAATTGAAAGGATCACAGAGAAAGGACATGACACCAAATCCTGAATTTTATGCATGGGTTTGGCATTTTGCAACTCTGCGAAGTGAATGCAGACTTATGTTTAGATATGTTCTGTCACCAAAAGGAAAGTGTTACCCCATCTTCCAAGTCATTAAGAGGCTAAAAGGTTGGTGGTTTCAAAAGATAAAGAGACAGAATGAGAAGGGAGAGGGGCACAGATTTTCACATAACTGTAAGAGCACAAGTAAAGAACATAAGACAAAAATATTTCCTCCCAAACACTGTTTGTAAGCAGACGACAGTGAGATGTTTGCTATTTCCTGATCTTTTTTTTTTTTTACATTTAATGTTTTTGTGGGTGTGCACATGTACCATGGTGCTCATGTAACGGTCAGAGAACTTGTGGGGGTTTTCTTCTACCACATGGGCTCTGGAGATTGACCTTAGGTCATCATCAGGCTTGGGAGCAAGCACCTTTATCTACTGAGTCATCTCATCAGTTTATGATCACTCTTCATTGTGTCATATATAAAGAAGTAAGAATAGTAGGATAAAGCAATATGGACAGCAGGGGTTGACAACAGATTCTATAAGGACCTGGTATTTAGTAACAATCTTGGAAGCTACAACTTTTCTTTCACAATTACTCACTTATGTATTAGAGCAGGGAAGGAGCTACACACCCATAAAGGTGAAGTGAATATATGTGTGTGTGCATGTCCCAGTAAAACTTTATTTACACAGGTAGGTATAGGGCCAGCTTTAGACCCTAGTGCATAAGATGTTTGGCTAGTCAGTCAATAGGAGTAATGTTGAAGTCCAACTCGTCCACAATGAAAAGGTTCTCAAGAGTCCAGGAGGTGAACCACAGACGAGGGTGTGAAGAGTATAAGCATGGCTCACAGGTATCAGCCATAATTTCAGCCTGAACACAACATCAAAGATTACCTTTCTGTTAAGGTTCTACACTACACCAAAAAGCCTGCTTTACGTTCCAGTTTCTCAGGAATCACCCAGGTGTTTGTTCAGTGTCTGTTTTGGGACAGTGATTAACTATGTAGCCCTGGTTGCCTTGTAACTCTTGTGTAGACCAAGCTGGCCTCCAACTCTCAGATCTGCCTGATTCTGCCTCTTGAATTCTGGTATATAAGCCATATTCAAACACACACAGCTGAGTCACCAAATTTTGACAACATGCAGAGGAATGAAAAGTAAGAAGTCAGTCTTTTGATATAACATGTGCAAACCCAGAGCTGGACTCTGCTGAACTTCAATATCTCCCAAACTATGGAGGATTCAGGCCTAACTCCTGTATGGTTAGAAGAAGCATGAGTTAGGTCAATGAGGAAAAGCAAGTCTGTCCTATTCCCAGACCACAACAATGGTGGAATGATGGACTGTAAGATCAAATTCAGGATCTTATTTACAACTAGTGGTGCTGTGGGATGGTCTGTATGTCAAGTGTGTTGCTGATTGGTCAGTAAATAAATCACTGATTGGCCATTGGCTAGGCAGGAAGTATAGGCGGGACAAGGAAAAGAATTCTGGGAAGTGGAAGGCTGAGAGAGAGACTGCCAGCCGCCATGAGGACAAGGAAGATGTAAAGTACCGGTAAGCCACAAGCCATGTGGCAAAGTAAAGATTAATAGAAATGGGCTAAATATAAGAGTAAGAGCTAGACAGTGACAGGCCTGAGCTAATGGTCAAGCAGTTTAAATAATGTAAGAGTTTGTGTGTTTATTTTATAAGTGGGCTCTGGGACTGGCGGGACTTGGTGGCGGGAGCTGGAGAGAAATTCTCCAGCAACATAGTGGGAATTCTTTTTTTCTCTAAATTTGTAGTTAGCAAAAGAGCTAATAAACAGGAATCGTATGAATTGAATGAGTTGGGCTAAAAGATAATCTTAAAAAGACCACATACCAGTACTGACGATATTCTTGAGATTGTACCAGTTACGTGAGTCTAATATCAATCAATCTCCCTCAATCTCAGTCCCTTCCACCCCCTCTCTAATTGAAACTAAAAATTAAAATACAGTCATAAATTCTATTTCCCATTCATATCAGGATTACTGGAAACACTACCATGGATTCAACTACCTTTGGGGAACTTCTCTGGGTAGATACATGTAATTTCAAATTACTGCCTGGTTCAACTAAAGGGATGCTTCCCAGTCCAAATAAAATTCATAATTTCTGCAATGACCAGATTGAAGACTATTCTAAAGAAGTTCACCTTTTATAAAATGAACAGAGTGATGTCTTTAACAGCATTAGTAAAGAAAAATAATCATGGGATGGACAAATAAGGGAAATGGCCCTTTAAGCACTTACTACAAGTCCTGTATCATTCTAGGGTTTGTAATCATTTCATTTCATTTTAAAATCAGAAAATACATCATGTTACAATGATCACATATCCTAATATCTCAGGCTAAATGGAGTTAGTTTACCAACCAAAAAAGGTAATTCAGTAACTTCACCCAGGAAAATTCTGTTTCTACATGTACAGATAAACAGTCAGTAAGAAGTGTGTAAGTCCTTATCATGTTGGACACCCCTAACTTTCAGCAGTCTGGGCTTCCTGCCCATCACTCTGCTGAAGCAAGCATTTCAAAGGTCACCAACATCTGCCTTCCTGTGAAATCCAATAGATTTTTCATTCATTATTCTCCGTGATCTCTCCACAGCAGCTGACCTTATTGATCACGACTCATCCTAAAATGCTGTCCTTCATTCATGCATACATTCACTAGCTCATCAGCACTTATTAACAGACCACTGAGAAGGGGCCATATGTAGATGAAAAGTAATTTATGTTGTGGCCTCCACCTTCAAAAACAGACAGATGCAGGAGATGTAAATGCTGTAAGAGACTCTATAAAGGTTCTGTGGTACGGGGGAGAGAGCACAAGTCTGTTAGGAAGGTATGGTCTTCTAAGTGAATTAGGATACTAGTCAGGGAGCGATACAGGCAGATGAAATCAAGGCAGAGGTTCTCAATCACGGTGTGCACCAGAACCACCCAGAAGGCCTGTTAGATCACAGGTAATGGAGCCACTTCCCCCAGGCTTTCTGATTCAGTGTAACCAAGACACTACATTTCTAGCAAGTTTTCACTTGATGCTGATGTTGCTGCCCTGGACTCTACCACAACAAAGGGGAACTGAGTAACCTTAGGGGCAAAGAGCAGGAAGAATTCTAGTAAGTCGGATAGGAGGACTCTAAGGAGCTTTAATCATAACAAGCAAAAGTCTATGCAGAGCTTTCAATTTAATTTTTTGTTAATAGGACAAAGAAAATGTTAAATGTTCAACAAGATGGCCATTTTTAATTTTACATATGAAAATCTGACAAATGTGCAGAAGTTTAGTTAAAGAAGCAGTTGTTAGCTAACGTGGGAGACATGAAACATGGCTTCTGGAAATAACAGTAGGTAAAGAAGCTGAATTAACCTCAGCCATGGTGCTGTAAACACAGCCTGGGAGGGCAGAGGAGCAGGTTAAGTCTGGGAACTCATGTCAGGCGATTCTTACAAAGGCCTCATCTACAGGGCACACTGGAAAGTGCTCAATAGTAAAGATGGACTCCAAACTCCCTGAACATTCATACCACCCTCTTACTATTCTCAATGCTTACTTATCCCTAGGAAGGGTCTTTAGGACATCAGAAAAGCTCCTTACACATATAAGTGACACTTACCCTCTAAATTCAATTTAATTACTTTCCTGGACCTTTATCATTCTCAACTGGAAAAATAATCTGTAGATACAAACTCCACATCATTTCTTCCAGAAACTAGGTTTACTAAGGTAATGATCACCTATACAATCAAACAACATAAAATATTTATTTCACAATCACTGGTTTCTATAGTTACACACACACATTACACATACAAACACACCCCAAACTGACTTCAATTATCATTATTCAGAACTTTCTTAAGAAGTTTAGAATTTTTCTACTAGAGATTAGAGACTTACTGACAGACTGTAGTTGGTCTATCAGTAAAATGACATGAAAATAACTAGTAAACAAAATGTTAACTGTTATAAGGATGTATTTTCTTTTGTTATAAACACATGAACAGTTGTGAGCATCATATATCTAGAGAAGCTAATAAATGCTTATATATATATGACAGCTGTTTCAACAGTTATATCTCTAACAAAGGGAAGAGCACAGAAATAGTAGTTACCTTTCCTCTTATAGGCACTACTCATCCATGGATAATCCGTGAAGAAACCTACAGTCTTCTCTATTTCCCCAACAGACAATCTACTCGCTGCTTAATAAATCATGAACATTAATATTTGTATCATTTTGATTTTTATCTACAGTGATGAGTAAAATATTAAAACATAAGATTTTCCATTTATAGATCCATCTTCTTAATTTTACTGTAGACACATAATAAATAGGTTAAATGATAAAGGTCTTGCAATGAACCTTTATGGTAATACTATCTGGAGAAAGGCTGCTGGAAACAAAGGTTAAGGTTTAGAAAGTGTAGCCCTAAAGCAATGATTTAGAGTATAAAAGGTAAGTACTGTTCTCCAGATTAAGGAGAGAGTCCCTAAACTCAGACACCAAGGGCTACAACCCCCGCTACACCACCAGCTGCTTGACAACAGAGGCAAGTCACCTGGCATGTGAAGATGTTAAGATAGCTCTTGGTCTCAAAATTCTTTCAGGTACGGCACTCCAGTGACTTGAAGAGTGCTAACTTAACTCCAAGGGAGTGGCAAGCGTAGAAACAAGATCAAGCCAAGAAGCAGGGTGGGATTATGCTTCTGGTGAAGATGAAGCAGGACTATAGATAACTGTGACCTTCTCATCTGCAGAGGAAATTTACCAAGCGACAAAGAAAGCATCGGGTTTCCAGAGAAGCAGCCTCTCACGCTTCCCTCGTGTGTTAATCTGCCCTAGGAATCCAGCTACTCTCACACAATCCTGTAACTTCAACTCCATATTCTCAACTCTAAACACAAAACTGACCTGTATTGCTCAGAGAAGGAGGACTAAGAAACTTGGCCAAAATGCTTCAAATCCAACTTATTTTATTGTGCTATTTTCTCATAGGAACTCTCTTTGTAAAATGACGTAAATTTAAGAAAAAGGAAAACAATGAAACCATCTATCATCCCATTAAACAAGGCAAGGACTATACACATATTGATGTGTCAATGAGTGACTTTATATAGCTGAGATGATACCTGCAGATACCAGATTCTGTTCTGTTGAATTGTTTTTCTCTCAATATTATCTAGTAAGAACATTCCAAACCAACTCTAATTAGATCTTGCTCTCTTACCTAATCAGTCACTTATTAGTCCCATTGCAGTTTGTCATGGATCAACTCCTTCTTTCTAATCTAACTTCTACTACTTGAGAACAGGTGTTTAGACCCTCATGGCCTCCTTACTGCAATGCTTCTTCACTAGGCTTGGGTCTCTCTCGAATCTGTCTAGTACAAGTAAGACTAAGCCAGTTTCCTAAAATGCCCTTAGCCTGTCTCTCAAAGGTTTCTGTTATGCTCCCTAGTCTTTTCACACAGCTCACCCCTCCAATATACACTCTTGTACATGTACATGTACACACACGCACACACACACACACACACACACACACACACACACGTGTCATGCACACCAAACATGGTTAAATGGCCATGAGCAGGGTTGTTTTACTTCCCAGAATAGTAATTCTCCAACATGAACCCTCTATTCCAACCAAAGTGAGTTAGTTACCCACTGATTTCCTAGCACTCCAATATTTGGTAGTTCAACGGGCATTTCCAGGCCCTGTGCTAAGTTTTTTTTTTTTTTTTTTTTTTTTTTTGGTTTTTCGAGACAGGGTTTCTCTGTGTAGCTTTGCGCTTTTTCCTGGAACTCGCTTGGTAGCCCAGGCTGGCCTCGAACTCACAGAGATCCGCCTGGCTCTGCCTCCCGAGTGCTGGGATTAAAGGCATGCGCCACCACTGCCCGGCCTCTGCTAAGTTTTAAGACAAAACAGAGATGATTCAGGCCCACTTGTGGTTAATAAAGGATGGCAAAAAGACTTCAAAAAATCCAAAAAAAACAAACAAACAAACAAACAAACAAACAGCTGGGCATGGTGGTATACCTTTTATCCTAGCACTCAGGAGGCTGAGGCAGGGGAATCTCTGAGTTTGAAGCCAGCCTGGTCTACAGAGTGAGTTCCAGGAAAGTTAGGGCTACACAGAGAAATCTGTCTTGACCAACCCCTCCCCCCCAAAAAAAATCCCCAAATGCAAACAAAACAAACAAACAAACACAAAATCGCAAGCACATATTTATCATTCAAACATAATTTACAGGGGGAGTGTGGGGGGCCAAGCAGAACCACTTCAGCTAGGATATGACGAGAAAAAAATCAAAGGAGAAGCTGCAGACACAGCAAGGTTCGATCTGCACGGCTTCATTTTTCTGAATTTTAATGTCAAGGCAGCTCTGAGGTACCTTTCTTCTTTCCCGTGAACTCTTTTCTTTTTGAGCTTCTCTTGCGGTTCTGTTTTCTTTTTCCACAAAGGTGGGAGAAACCCTCACACCTAGCCAAATACCTCAACAGTGTTGGCACTTCTAGGTCAGCTGTGCATGTGGCTACATGCTGCACTGGCTGAGGTCACAGCAGCTTGGTCTGAAGTAGTGACAGCTAACGCATAGACCATTGCCGGTATTTAGCACTCACACTGCCGAATGGATTGAATGGCTAAATCTAGGGAAGCCCCAGTTACACTCCTTGCAACGAACTGGTCAAGGTGGTGAGTCCACCTTCTCAGGGGCTCGCCCTGGCCCCTTTCTCAACCCTCTCCCTACTCTTCATGCCTTCACGGAACAATGAGGTTGCAGAATTACTGCAATTTAAAGGGCAAGGTGAGGGTGCTATCTTGACAGGAATTCTAAGATTTACTTATTCCCCTTCCTAAGGCTTCCAACGTTTTCTAGATAGGGAAAAAGCAAGATGGAAGTCTGGTATGTAAAAATGACAACAAAGTGAACAGATTGGGTCATTATGTCTATCCATTATGAAAATCATCCACAAATGATCACTAGATTTGTCACCAATGTGCTAAGTATAGAGTCTCAACTGTGTAGAAGAAAGGAGATGCACGAAAGGGTCAGAGAGCTGTAAGAATAGCATCCACTAAGAGAAAAGTATTTATCTTATAAAAGGCTGGGCGGAAAAAAAAAAATCTAAAGGGAACAGAAAACTTACCCTATTTCTGTGTTGAAGGTGCTAGGGTGCTAGGGGTTGAACCCAGGGTATCATGTGTTTGGTAATCCTCTAATCATTGACTTATACCCATCCCCCACCACACCTCCTTGTACTCTTAACTTCCTTTTCATATGTAGAATTTCATCTGGAAAAAGCAGAACTACACAATAAAAATTCGAGTTAGGAACACACACACACACACACACACGCACGCACGCACGCACGCACGCACGTGCCTCTCAAACTATTAATCAAGTTGCTGAGGGATTATAACTTACCTAGATTTCCTTAAAGTGACAGAAACAGAACCTCAAATTTGCAATTACAACAAAGCAAAAATTGAGGCCTGCTTATAATTTCAATACTTTGAGAGGATCTACAGTCTTCCCAAGTGATAGCTAAGCAATAAAACTCAAAAAAAAAAAAAAGATGAGACATGTATATATAGAAAAAGAACATTCAAATGAGGTGAAGAACAGAATCGTAACCAAGACAACAGGTAGAATTTTTGTGGCTCATTAATGAAATGGAAATTAAGTGAGTATAAACTATGACATAGAATATGTAGTAAATATATAATAACATATATTTTTGACTATATTGCTAATCTAACCAAGTAATATCCATTATAAAATACATTTTCAAATAAATACACAGAGATGACTTGTCTATCTAAAGAAATAATAATAATAATAATAATAATAATAATAATAATAATAGTGTATAATTATTTTCATTTCAATTTTCAATAGCAGGAATCACTCCAGAACCTTCAAATAAATTAAAATAATGTAAACCTATAATTCTGAAGACTCCACTTTCAAAATTTCTGTGAAGGTCATAGAAATAACACATTCAGATCTTTTTTTTTTCTTAATGTATGAGTACAAAAGTGCTTTTCACTGATCTTAGAAAACTGGCTCTTAGTGGTAGTTCCTAGCTCTTAGTTTTCCACAACTTCTTAAAAACATGATTTTCTTTAAAAGTCAAATTCAAGTGACTCTGGTGATCTGTACAGGAATATGTTACTTACAGGCATATGTCCGTCCAGAGGCTTCCATCTAACAGTTGTTCAGGCACAGTGGTGTGGAGTTTACAGCCATTACTTTTATTCATTGAAATAAGGAGTGTGAAGTGGAATTATTATTAAAAACCACCCACACTCCACAGTACAAAACAATTAGACATTAATATGAAAAGTATGTAAAAGAAAATTTGTTATTTCACTAACTTCAGTAATGCCTTGGATATTTGAGTGTTTTTAAATGTCAGTTTTAAACAACTTTATAAGTTACATAAAACTCACTCTTTTAACATTGGGAGTATGCCAACTGAGCTTTAAATTACGAAGCTGGCCAGAGAAATTCACCTCTCTTCTCAACCACCTTTAGGACTCTACACTACAGGAGTGTCCAGTAGTCAGCTTTTAGGACAAATAGACCCAGGCATTCTATGAAATTTGTCTAATAGATTAACATTTAACACATGTCATTGAGTAAATTTTTTTATAGAATTCTTTCCATGATGATTGTTAAAGTTCTAAAATCAAGGTTTTTAGTAAAAGTATTTTGTTAATGCAGTTTCTGGGGTCAGAGCTTAAGGTTTTGATTACTTATAAATAGAATATTTTTACTACTTCTACCTCAAATGTCTCAGCTGTAGCTTCCGAATTTATGGGGGTGAGTGGTTCTTCATTCCTGCTAATATGACCAATAATTTCCTCTTATGCCACATTTTATAATAAGCACACTATACCCAATATAACGATATGTCATTTCAATGGAGCTAGCCCATGAACTTCTACGGGTTTAATGGGATTTTGCGTATTTAGAATTTCACCATAAAAGGGCCCTTTGGAATCATTATAACATCAATCCTTTGCCATTATAAGACTCAGTTCTCTTACTAGAAAAGACCATCAGGGCTCAAGGCAAAGACTTAATCTTCTCACAGACTCTAAGCCTGATCCTAATAAAAGCTCCCCACTAAGGGACAACATTAATAAAGAGCAATGATGGCATATTAAAAAACTTTTTAGTGAATCAGGAGATCATGGAGTCAGAAATGATTGTGATTAAGAGAAAATTCCTTATGACTTGAATAATATTTAGATCTGCAGATTTTATTCACTACTTTTGGGATGAAGAATTATATAATTGGGAGCAAATTAGGTACATTTTACAATAACTCATGTTCTACTTAAGTCACAACTTTCTCTCTGTTCCTGTCAAAGTTGAATTAATTAGGTGAGTTAATGAGAGGAGAGAGGAGGCTTCCATGTAGAAATTACTTTTGGGGGAGAGAAGAAAGAAAATGATAGGTAGTTGAAAAAGCCTATCTCCTGGACTGGTAATGAAAACTTCAGCCCGGATGTACAGACGTTTTGATTCATTTTTTAAACAGGTAGTATTGGTAGCTTTTGATTCAAAAGACTACCAAGACTCCCCAAACCCTGACTACATGCACCACCTATGGAAGACATGCGAATGAGCCCTTTTAATGGATGAGGGATAGTCTATAAATACTCTCACACTCTCTTACAAATAAGACTCTACACTGTAGGGAGGAAGACGGGACAAAAGTGGATCTAGTAAGCCCCACCATCCACTGGGTTTAATCAGCTTCAGTTGGCATGCAGCTCTCAGAAGGTGGGAACAGATAGACAGAAACACCCACAATTAGTCAGGGGGAGAATGTAAGCTGCACTTGAGACCATGCAGCTAATATTTCAAACTGATTGGCACTTCTCCCCTGTGGCCTTATGCATAATAAAGTCCTCAGAACTGATGTTGGAAGTCATTAATGTCTGACTGCAGCACCCATAAAAGCAGACTGTCAACATGTGGATGTTCAGAAGCTCGCCCTCCTGGCAGACAGGTGCAATGGGCTGCTTCTCCTTGTTCCCCTCATCCCTCTTCCCTCCATGGCCCAAGTCTAGGGGCACATATTTGCTCCTATGCAGCAACTTTCCCAGAAGGCGGTGAAGAGAACAGGGAAAAATGAATCTATAGACTTGACAGCAGCTGTAGGAGGAGTTTGGGTAATTACATTTCCTTGCTGAAACCAGGTTTACAGGTTTATTACTACTGCTATGGATCTATCCAAACGCTGAGATGCCAAGACTAGCTTAAAGTTGGCAACGTAACCCCTATTTCATTCAATTTTGTATCAATGAATTAAATGTATGTTGGCCATAAAAGATAACCCATTAAAATGTAACATGAAATTTTTAAATTTGCTTCTTGAGTGGTTGCATGTCTTTTTATTAAAAACAAAGAAATGAATTCTTATATAAACAAAACATCAGCTTTAGAGACTTAGTTTTCTTTGAAGGAGCATATATCTATAGAACATTTTCATGAAAGAAACACTTAAATGCAGCACATGCTTTAAACTTTATCAGATACATTAAGGAAACATTTCAAGATTGAGTGAAAGTACTGACATTATAAACCAGTATCTGGTAGCAAATACCTAAAAGAAATTACTAGACTCTATCTTCTTCATCCTTTTAAACCTATGTGTCACCTTTGTGTCATCAGGTTTTTTTTTTCCTTCTCCCCCAGTAAGTCAGTCTGAAATCTCATTCTACATCCATAATCAATCTTTTAGTTTTCTTTTCCTACATGTAATCCCTTAAAACTCTTGGCTACCACAGGCACTTCTGACACTGATGTTTGTTTTCTTCTGGATTGCTGGATTTGCGTAATGCATATATCAAGTATCAAACTGCTTTGCATTGATGACTGGTAGGATCAAAGACCTGATATAATGATTTACTCATAAAAAAAGGTTGAGAAAGAAGTCTTAGGGCTTAGCAAAAAATCTAAACTAACCAAGTATTTAAATGCATGACCAAAAAAAAAAAAAAAAAGCCAACAGTCCGAACGATGTCTCTTGATGTTTCATTAATACAACCAATGTACGACTGACCAGACAGGAATGCCGCCTGCCTCCCTCCTCTGTAAGTGGGCTGCCTGTCACGTGTGAGTTATCAACAAAGCTAAAAGTCTTCCAGGGTTAAGCAATGGCAAAATAAAACTCCTTTTTACACACCATGGCTTCAGCTTTTAGAAAACAAGTTTTGGGGAATAAGGAAAACAAAGAAACAGAAGAGATATCTGTTGCTGCTTTCTTTGCGTTCTGTTTATTAATCTGATCATGATAATGACTCTACTTTCTAATTAGAAAAGTTCTATTAATCAGTACCAACAGACACATAAAAAAAATCAATGCAAATTGTGAAATGTAGTACTTGTTATTTCTTTTAGATATGACTGTGTTTAAAAACCCAGTAACAGAAAACACTTGCCAATTTCATTTAGTCTCTGACTGAGGCACACATATGTGATCTTCTAATTTACAGCTTGCCTGTACAGATGTTCACACTTAGTAAAAGGGCTTCTTAATAGCTTTTTTTAATTAAAAGTGTGTTGATAATAGGTGTTTTAAACATATCCAAACAACACAGCTGAACTGACAAATGCCTGTCTTCATGCCCCACCATGTCTCATATTGTGGCAAGATTTTATGAGACAGGAAAGGTTCTAGGACTGAGTCGCATGTATATAGAATAAATGCTACCCCCAAAGCTTCCCTATCAAATCTTTCATTATTTCTTTCTCTATGATCTTTTTCCAAGTAGAAAACGTTAGATTGCTACCGAGTTTCTGTAGCCGAAAGCAGAACCACACAGCCACTGCTTACTGCCTGCATTTTCCCCCTCTGTAAAACTTTGAACCCCATCCAGCTTTGACACACTGCCTCTTCAGTTAATAACTATCAAGTTTCCCCTTGTCTCCTGTCTACTTTTCTGGGAGGCAATTGCGCACTCAGCACCCCGAGATAATAACACACATCTATAAGATAAAAGCAATGGCATTAATGTAATTGTCTGCCTCTCTCTCTTTAGCCTAATCTTTTTTTTTCCTTCAGTTTTGACTGCCTGTATGACACCTGTTTTTGTCTCCTCTGATCCTACGACAGGTTTTCCGCTGACAAGGTTTTTGCCTGACAGAGATTCTGCAGACAAGAACATAATAAAATATGAAGAACTGCTTGTCAGAGTTGCTGCCAATGCTCACATGAAATAGAGAGAGAAAAAAAGACCTTTTTTCCAGGGGCCCTGTGATGGTCGCGTTTGGCATGTCAGAAAAAGGATCTCCCTAGCCAAGCTCTCCAAGCCAAACAGGTGTTTTCTTTTATGTTAGAAGTTGATTTGTTTTTTAATTTTTACTGATAGTGGAAAGCATGATCAGCCAAGGGGGGAAGCAGGAATTTCTTACTCTCACAGTATTGCAGGAAAAGGCATTTGAAAGAACTATCAGCTAAAACAAAGTTATTTGATGCTAGACTGTGTCTTCTAAAGAAAACAAAAATTCTAACATCTGTTAATGATCCAACAAAGTTAATGTCTTTAAACTGTATTTCCTAGGTAGTGGGGCTATCAAATCTTCCATAGACCTCTCACTTTGTTGTCTAAAGAGTTGGAGAAAAATTAAAGGAAAAACAGAGTGAAGACTCCAGAGGAATGAAGCAATAGGAATTAAGACAAGGAATCAGCAGCCTTGCTTACCACAGCAAGGGACTTCTGGGAAAGAAACAGGCAATTAGGGATCAGAGACTTACAGAACAAAATAAATTTCCATAAACCTTTGTCTTTCATAACCCAGAAGCATCACAAGAATGAAGTCTCCTTTCCAGGGCTCCCTGGCTCAGTGGGAGGATGGCATCACACAGAAACTAGCACCATCCTGTGAGAGGCACTCAGAGCACACACAAGAGCACTCACTCACTCTGTGAGTGCAGGGCAGGGAGTGGTAGGAGCAGGGAATTGCCCCTCATGCATGAACAGGGCACCACGGGAAAGACTGCACATGTTCAATACTGTGGAGATGCTGAACTGGGAAGCTCTGGGCAGAGTTCACAGTGACCAAGAGACTAGCGCCTTAACTGAGGCTTCCATGCTTTCATGTCATTCTAACCACTCTGCTACCAATCCATTTCACCTAAGATTGAACTTTCTAAGTTTATGTTATGCACAGCCAGCCTCCAACAGCATGGTGACAGGAACAGGGTTCAACAATTGGGGGGGGGCAGGGTTTTATGCATCCTGGGCTGGCCTTGAACTATGAATTAAAGGATGACCTTGAACAATTGATCCTCTCCCCTGAGTGCTAAAATTGCAAATATGCTCTGTTTTATACAGTGCTGGGGACTGAACCCAGGACTTTGTGTATGGCAAGCAAACACAGTACCAACTGAACTACATCTCCAGGTCCTCAAGGAGGTTTTTAAAATTGTAAATTTTCTACTTTCACTGATGAAAGCAAAAAGTAAACAATGACAAAAACTTTAGAAAATTTTATTACATATATCAGAGATGGTAATATGTAGACAATGTAAGAATACTTCTTACAGACAATTTTATAACCTATTTTTTTTTAAAGATAGTACCTCCAAAATCTGGTTTATACTTACACTTACTACATATCTCAGTTTGAACTTGCCACATTTCAAGGGCTCAAAACAAGAGTTCTTATTAGACAGCCAGGTCTAGCACTGACTTTACACTTGTTGGCCAAATGAATCTAAGGCCCAGGTAAACTGCCATTTCAATTGGATGGGTTTGTGACCCCATGCCTAGTGTCACCAACTCACCATCAACAAGTTGAGAACACCAGGAGGTCAATGTGGGACTTCCATTGCCACTGGAGAGCCACACAAAGGAGAACGCAATTATCTCTACTGGACCTCTTAATGACACTCCTCATCATCTACTCAGCTCTCAGAGTTACTCAGTTTCTAACACACAGCAATTTGTGCATATGCCCACAACAGATTGACTAGGGAAGATCTGAAGGGTGCAAATACTTAGCAAAAAATGGGATGCAGAAAAGGTATTTCAGGACTCTCAGCATACAGGTCAGAATTCTCTGTGAGACAGTATTCTTATCACAGTTCCATAAAGGAATGGGGGGAGGCTGGAGGAAGCCATCCCTTATGATACAACAGAGAGAAAGAATGGTGGGGAGCATCAAGACAGCATGCTTGTGCAGGAGTCCTTACAACCCAGGTGGAGATACTACTTTACCTGAATAGTGCATCCGCTAAAAGGAGAGGAGCGGAGGGTGCTTCATTTATCACCACTTCAATTTGTGTTCCGCTTAACCTGGTGAACTCTAGTTAATTAAGATGTTCCTATAAACAATTAAGCTTCCTGTAGGATCGTTAGCAAGATATAAAAATTTATGATGTAATAAAATGCAATAAAATGATAAAGTAGTGATGGATAAAATACCCACCAAAGTATTCTCATGCAAAAGGATAGGTGTGAAAATAAGTAAAAGCAGCTTTTACACAGTTTAACCTGTAACTACTCCATTTTTTTGCTTTTGTTTTCCCAACAAGCACATATACACTACAATTCATTTTAACTGGTCCTGGGGTATGGCTGTCCTTACTTCTGTTCAGATAGAGCTCACATGACATGACAGGGCATGGAACATATACAGTTGCCGTAGAGTTGCTGGAGGAAATGACTGCCCCTAAAGAGCTCCAGGCATAACAGCCAAGATAACTAGGACAGAACTCAACACTGAAGAAAACTCCTTCCACACTGCACTTCAAGAAACTCTTGTCTTTGTCTCTGCGATAGGATTTCATACATCCCAGGCTGGCCTCAAGCTTACCATGCAGCTGAGAATGATCATGAACTTCTGATTCTCCTGCCTCTACCTCCCAAGTGCTACAATTCTTAGATAGGCTCATAAATGTTAATGTTTAGAATTACTTTATTGACTTCGTAATAGGATTTGCAGCTACAATTCCTGTGCCAGAACTTTAGGGTAACTCCCATCTCATTTTATCTTCCTTCAAACCACTGTGATATTTAGGCACATTCCTATTATTATTTGAATTTGCACATAAAAGAACTGAAACACAGGAAAGACATTAGTCTGCCTACAGCTATCTTTTAACTAGTCAACTTTGATATATCTGCTATTTTGACTTAGTAATTATAACAACTAACACTTTACCAGGCTTTTACTATGTACCAAATCATATGGATGACTTCATTTAATCAGAAGAACCTTGTGTTGGCGTTTTCATCATTTCTATTTCACAGAAAAATGAGAAAATCTTAATTATATAACCAGGAAAAGGTTCTGATAGTCAGTGCTAGAGCAAGCTGGAAGCCCCTCATTCCATAGCTGTCCCTTTAACTCATTTTTCAGCATTCTCCCTTTAATTGATAGAGAGCTTTGTCATGATCTGAGATTCTGTATATTTCAATTTCACCCTGGAAACCCCTGACCAGTAAACCAGCACTGACTGCACCTCGGACACTAGATCTTGCAACACTCATGCTACATCGCATTGCAAACACATCTGAGAAGCTAGCAGGCACAGGGCCCAGGACTTTGAAAAGGAGGCATTGTCTGTGCTATGCTAAAAGAAAATTTAAGGAGATCAAGGCAACATCTGAAAGGTGGGCAGGCTGAGAAAGCAATGGGAACAAGCAGCCGAGGAACTCAATGGGAGACTAGTGAGTGCCATTAATCAAGCACAAGCCTTTGCATCAGGATGTCCTCCTCCCTGTGTGGCTTATCAGCTCCCATCAGGGAGGAGAGGAGGGAGGCAGAAGAGGGCACTCTGCCCTCAGGTCAAGCAACAGTCTCCTGTGCCAGGCAGGAAATGTCCTTGTTTTTATTCTCTCAAGTGAAGTAAGTGAAGAAATGTTCAAGGACTTTCTTCATGGAGAGACCAGGACCCTCAACAGAGTGCAGGGGCAGTAACAGCTGGTTTCTCTAAGAAAAGAATTCTGCAGGTTCTATCTAGTACAGTATCTAGAAGAATCGGGCCTAGTAGAAAGACAAATTCTGCTAAGCAGACACTGGGTTAGCTCCCCTTTCCAGGCTAGCACATCACAGAAAGAAGCCATCTTTAAGGGGGTGCACGCAGTGTCTCCATCCCTGTGCTTCTGATTGGAGGCCAACTTTCTGCCTTTGGTCAGACCAGCATTACTGTACTACGCTAACAAGCAAGCACCCAAATGAGTACCGAAGTACAGCTCACCAGATTCTAAAAACCTGCTAAAAATGTTCTTCCAAAGCAACACTTGTTGATAGACCATCTCTAGGCCAGTTAAAGTGAGGCCAGAGCTCTGCAGTAGGTTAGTATGTGAAAACATTATCTTCCTTTAAGAAAGAAAAGGTCAGGGTGTTTCCCCTCCCCCAGTTTCTTATTTATCCCAATAATTCTATAAATTATTCTATAGACACTTCTACCAAGCCTCTTGGAATGAATAGAAGACCATAGACATGTCATGTTTTACTTCTTAGGATAGAGGACTTTCTAATGTGAAGGGAGAAAATTAGAGAGAGAAAACTGGATGGGGAAGGAATGCTTACCGCTACAAGGCAGGGAGACTGTCTCGGTGACACAAGATCCTGACTGAGGACAAACTTGTTTCATAGATGTTTAGACAATTCATAAGCTTAATACAGACTGGGACAAATAATGAAGACATGTGACCTCTCATATGATAAGAAACAAAGCACTGGTTTTGATCTGCCCTGCTCAAGTCTTTATAAGGTACCACGTCTCTAATAAATTTGAGGAATTTGTAAACAGAATTCCAAGGGCTCATGATTCTAAATGTAGGACTAATATAACCAAGAGTTTTGATTACAAGATGCCCTGGATCCTGGATTAGAATTTCATTTTACAAACTGGGTCTTATTAATAGAAACTCAACATTTAGTAAATAAAAATACAGAATATCCAGCTACATCTGTGTGATATACTCATTAAAAAAAAATCACTACAAGTTTATTGTACTTTCCATTTGAGGGAGGGTCTCTAGTCTGATAAGATACATTAAGTAAAAGTTGAGAATTCAAATTTAATGATATTGTGAAGAAAAATCACTCTTCATGGATTATACAAAGGAAGGGTTGAAACCGGGGCTGGAGAAATAGCTCAGCAGTTAATAATTCATACTGCTCTTGCAGAAGACCTGAGTCTTGTTCTCAACACCCACACAGGAAGGCTCATAACTGCCTGTAACTCCAGCTTCAGACGATCCAAGGCTCTCTTTTGGCCCCTGCAGGCACCCGAACTTATATTCTCCCACCCCAAACGCTAGTGTGTGTATGTGTACATGCATACACATAATCTTTTAAAGTTAATCTTTAAAAGAAATGCTTAAAATAAATGAATTATATGAATAGTAAGTCTTACAGTATATTAAATCATAAAGTAAGATGGGACATGACTCTCAGTTAACTATATTTCCCTCAGCATTTCATGTATCACAGGACCAAAAGTCACATGGTAGAATACTTTATCTATATGTTTAATAAGCGGTCGGTGATAACTGGTCCAGATGATGCAAGCCTGCTCAGTTCACAGTAAAAAAGCTAAAGGGTTTAGATAAAATATGGGGGGGGGGGGAGCAGGTTTGAGGAAGCAATAATTAAAGTAACAATGTAGGATTCTATTTTCCCTAAATAACTGCAAGCGATCAAAGGAAATCACACTAATAGAACATAATAAAGAAGAGCTCCCAAGAATTCCAGGGCAACAACATTCTTACAGGGAGGCACCAGCCAAAAGAAATAACACTCATCTAAGGAAGATCACCTGGAAGTGAATGAAAAATTTTCGCCCTCACTCCGATTGGTGGAAGTGTATTTCCTTTTCTCAATGCTAAGTAGTCTACAAGGAAAATAATTTGTACTCAGTATGCTGTTGTGAAATTCACTAAGTTGAGTATTATACTGTTTACTGATCAATTCTGTTCTTTCCAAATGTCCTCTAACATATCTGTTACTCTCAGGAGCAGCAGAACTGATTTAGAGAGGAGGAAAGGTAAAATGAAGACAATCTGAACAAATGAGCTTCAGCAGAAGTGAAAACTATTGCTAGTTTAGAAAGTGGAAAAAATAAATAAATTAGATTTCTAAAAATCGGCCTATATTTTTATCAGCTATGAAACTAATGTACACATCATTGTATAAAAACAATTTCTCAATAGTCTTGGCTTGCAATTAAATATTTCCTAAAAACCATTTAGAATTTTGCTTATTTTCAGTTTTGCTACTTTATTTACCCTCTGATTTTAAAGGTTTAGAAATAATGTCTTCATCTGGACTGTGGACACTGAAATTAATTTACAAACAATAAACAATAAACGGCTCTGCCCCTTTCACAAAGGCAACAGCTCCTGTTGGCAACACGTCTCCTGACAGCCAGTTCAGAGAGAGAATGGAGAAGAGAGTCCTTTCCTTTCTCCCTTCCACCTTCACCCAGGACCAAGAAAATCCTAGTAATACTGGCTAATTCTGAAGATTATGCCAAATCTTTGACTGGAGACTCAAGTCTGCAGGTCTAGTGTTGGAAGGAAGAGTCAAAACATAAACTGAATTTCTACCGATAAAAATGTATCACAAGCATCTGTGAATGCTCACGTCCTTATATTTTATTTGCATCCTTACACCAGCAGGGTTGGCCTTGTAGGAAAGTCCCACTTCCTAAACTCACTCAGATCGTTTTGGGCAAATGAAGGGAAGGTTCGTGGAGACAGTACAAGCTAGATGGGAAAAACAGGAGTGAAGAGAATTAGGTGGCAGGATGCTACAGTCCTTTATAAGGACTCTGAATAGGAACATGACAGAATTAGATGCCCTGAGTCCGTCAGCTAAGTTATTACATACATCAGGTGGGTATCCTATGCCAAGAAAACAAGTTTGTATTTTAAAAAGTTAAATTCAACAAACCTCACTTTCGATTAGCAAAAGAGCTAACATTTGTTAAATGGGGAAAATAGGAAATCATTTATTAACTTTTACTCAGTAGGAAATCGTACTGGCATCCAATAACTGTTCTGAGTGCCCCCACCCAGATTCATTAGAGCTAAAGATTTCAAGGAAGTAATTCGTAAAGAGCAATGCTGCCCCCTAAGTTATTTCAACACCCAGATTTTGTAACAGGCTGAATTAATCTCTCTTCAAATATTTAAAAACATTTCTCCAAGGTTTCTTGAAAGCACTTAATGTCCTCAATTCTAGCAAGCTTAAGAAGCAGTTAGTAAGGCTATGGAGTGTGAATATACGTAAACAAGCATATACGTGTGTGAGTCTGTGTATTTGCACATGGGAGCGTGTACATGTTATACAATGACACATGAAACCCAGCACTTTAGAACAAATTAATAACAAAAGAGATGTAAGAAGACACTTATTCAAAAGAGACCAAAATTTTTCTTTCTTTTTCTTTTTTTTAAATAGAGATTGTGTGAGTTAGATACTTGGTTATCTGTAAGCAGCAAGCATTCCCGTTTGCTTGTGCATGCATGTGTGAGTGCATGTGTGTTTTAAATGCCACAGTAATAAGTAGAATGTAACCAATGCTACCAAGAGACAGTACTGCGTGCTAGCATAGTGCCTTTTCTGTCCCATACATTTTTGGAGAGAAATCACACACTACAAAGGCCAAGCGACTTCCTCCTTGTTCCACACAGAGGATGCTGTATGGGTAAGGCAGCCAGAAAGACTGCCATGTCTCACCTGAGCAGAAATAATTGGAGACATGATTTCAGGGTTTCTGTGCAGGGGGAGGGAATGAAGCAATTAGTGGAAATGCTAGGGGCAAAATGAGTGGGTGCTCTCATCCCACTGCCAACTCAAAGGCCGGGGGCCAACCTCACTGTCATACTTGCCCTAATGAAGGGGGAGGGCGGGCTCTGCGAACCCCTGTGTATGTATATATTTCAAGTTATGTGCAGATACGTCCATACTATGAGGTAGAAGAAAGGTCAAGATGATAATTGTGAGGGAACAAACTGGAATTCACTTTACTTAGATCTGAGAAATCCCAAAATGAATTATCATAGCAAAAGCATTTGTAAGAATACAGTGGGGGAAAGCAGGGTTACTGCAATAGAAATATCTTATTCAAGATGGTAAAAACTCAAACATCCTTCAGAAAGCCTCCCAAAAAACCTCACTGGCCAGGACTAAACCGTGTTTTTCAGGAAGGAATAAAAACAGCATTTGTGTTTTACTGCCCAACTAATGTAATACGCACATGGAAGTGGATCTATAAAACAGATTCAAGTGACACAGTCAACTGCTAGTCTCTCGAGACCCCCCCAGTAGATAGATGGCGCTAATACAAGCAGGCTCGAGACGGAGAAGAAAAGCCCTTTGTTTAATTATTCACCCCTCTTTACTGCTCAACTTCTGTCCAATATGTATTTTTCACATAGAATATTTATTAAAGCCTTCATTTTATCACTAGTTTTCCACTTTAAGATTATAAAGTATCATTTGACAGGAGAACTCAGGACTTTACAAATGCTTAAACACATACTCTACCACTGAGCTATACCTCCAGCACTAAAACACTACCATTAGTATCATAATTTACAAGTAAAAAAACTGAGGGTCATGTTAAGTAAGTAACAAACCATTAAAGGAGAGAGCCATGATTTCTTTTTTTTTCCTTTGAAGAGTCTATATCACTCTGCCTTCAATGTCCTCATGTGATGGGTAAGGAGCATAAAGTCTCTATTTTCTAGCAAAACCAATACTTCCAGCTAGGCACAGGGGTGCAAGTCTATCCAAGCACACCAATACTCTCAGTGAGGCACAGCAGTGCATGTCTATAAGCCCAGAACACCTAACACTGGAGTAAGAGGATCATGAGTACATGAGTGCATGCTTGCATGCATGCACAAGACACACACACACACACGCACGCACACACGCACGCACGCACGCACACAATATTTCCTCCAGGAAATAAAAAAGGATGTCTGAAAAGTGTCATGAGCAGAATTGTGCTTCCCCAAAATTCATATACTTGAAGCAACATCTTGGAATCTTGGAATGTGAATATATTTGGATATGTAGCCTTAAAAGATGTGATTAACCTAAGATGAGACCCTTGGGGTGGCCCTCCAAAAGTCTGACTGGTGGTGCCCTTGCAAGAAGAGGAAGCTCCCAAGCACTAGAAGACACCAGTGGTAAACACAGAGGCAAAGACCATGCTAGGCGAGCCATCTGAAGACTAAAAATCCCTCAGAATAAAACTAACTCTGCTAACAACTTGACTTCTAGGATCTACCTTCCAGAGCGACAAGAACATAAATGTCTGTTGTTTAAGACACCCAGTCACCTCAGAATAGCCTGTGTCCACACTTCCTCCACTGACCTCATCATCCTTGATGGTTCAGGAAGTTTGGGGATAGAGGCCCTAGGAAACTAATACAGGAGAAACAGAAGTCCTTTAGCAACATTGCGCCATCAGCCACCACAGCAGCAGCTCATCTGCCTGCCATTGGGCTAAGTGTTAATGAAGCCGGGAAGAGTTCTTACTCCAAAGGACTGATTACAGGATTATGGCTGTGTCACCAAGCACACCCCTTCCAACATGCTACTGTCTCTCTCATGGAAACATGGCCAAGAGAGGTCCTTACAACTCCAACACACATGCCCAAGCAAGCGAGGTACATGATAAATTAAAAGCATTTCAAGACATGGCCTGGTGGTGTTACCTCAGATCTTGCTAGAATAACATGACATTTATAAAAAATACAACCCACTGAATGTTTGGCACTGCTGGGGAATGAAGAGTATGTCCACTTAAGAGCCAATACCCGAGGCTGTCAAAAAACTCAAGCCAGGGTTTCTTCTATAAACATTACCTATCTTTTAAAATTACACAGTCTAGGAGGTGGAGAAAATGTCTGCTTATTTCCATGTCTCCTTTTGCTTAAACACAATAAACACAAACCACACACAATAATATGTTAACTATGCAGTGAAACCACATTGATGGAGCAGCACTTTGTACCTGGCAAACAATCTCCATACTAGAATCTCTGTTCGGGCCACCCTCACTCCAGTGACACCTACACACAGTGCAGTCTTTAACAGCGTGGGCCTCCTCTCATCCCGGTGCACACTGAAGGGGTATTTACAGGTTACTTTTTCAGATACCAGCCACTTGCTCACCCCCCTTAAACCATACAAAGTTTAACATCTGGAAGGATAAACTCAGTACACACGACAAGGGCGTGCAGTCACTGAGGAGTTCTCCAGCGAGGAAGATTTGCCAGCTTCCCTCTGAGGTCCAGGCCCTGAAAGGCCAACTGTGGTATGTTTGAGTTTCCATCAGGCCTGGTACTTGTTGGCTGCTGCTGTGCTCAGTATGAACCCCACTGCCCAAGTATTCTATAAACATCTCTCGCCCTTCTCCCGAGAGCTGCCTGCCTAGTCTTTCTTCCTGGGGAGGAGAATGTGCTGCTGGAGAGCTGCAGGATGTTAACTAACACTTGGAGCACAGCTAACTGCTCTCTTTTCCAGGTCAACGATTATTCTTAAAAACAAAAAAACCAGAACAACGTGCACGCGTGTGCGCGTACACACACACACTCAGGGGAGCATAGCAAGAACAACAGAAAGAGGAGTCTAGATTTTCCTCACCATGTGCCACCCAGCCATGTTTACACTGATCACAAGTCCGCAGGTTAATCTTCCCTGGCTGGAAACACTCACACGTGCAGTTTACCAGTGTGCAGCGGATGGCCTGGAAACAGAGGAAGAGAAGACATCAGCATGGGTTCGACCGCATTTTCTCTCTCACTGGTTTTAGCATCTAATACCCATCTTTACCTTGAAAGGTTTTTATGTTGGTAAAGGTCTGAAGACTTTTGAAAATAAAATTATATTAAAACATTTCACAACGAAGGGTTGAGCAAACAAAGCAGAGTCACGAATGCATTTTAAGTCTTTAGACACAAAGGTAAAGCAAGGTGAGTGTGGATAAAGGACTGTGTTTTCCACAGGACACTGGGTTTTTAACACTGGCTCTCCAAAAAAGAAAAACAGTTCTGCGGCTGTGGTGTGGGCTTATTTAACTTAACTACTTCACAATGATGCAAAACGGCACATATCCAAGAAGATACCAGCCAAATACCGTTCAAGGGAAATATTTGTAAAAGGAAAATATGGCAGACAAACAATAATTATTAGAAAAATCCCTTTACTAGCTTTCATTTAGATGCTTATAACTATCATTTCCCAATCTCTTCTTTTTTCTTTGATTTATTAATTCTAGTTTCATCCCTATTTTAAAATAAAAGCAACCTTTTAATTTTAATGATGACAAGAAATGAGTTAGAAACTTTATTTTGAGATCAGATAGAAAACAGAAAAATGTTTACATGCAGATTCTATACTTGGAAAAGTACAATTTTATCCTAGAACATGTACACACACACACACACACACACACACACACACACACACACACAGTCTTTTGATTCTGTACAAGCATTTTAAAAATCACCTCACCAGGTCATATGATAAAGTGAATTCTTAGAAAGCTCCATAAAGCGAGAACAACTTTCCATGACTGAAATCCATGCTTAGGAACCGTGCTAAAGCTGCTGTCCTGTGCCACAAGACATCAGTTAATAAATTTACCTTGTATGTTTGACTTCTAGCTGCATGGAAATTCTAGAAGCAGAAGGGATTTAACTTGATCACTCACCTATTAACAATCTACTGTGACCATCTGAACTGGTGGAAAACACCTCCCTGGAGATTTAGATGTAATCAAGGATGACTGGGATGGTGTGGACGCCCCCCAAGGAGGGCTAGTTGACTGAAAGTACAGATAGGGACCGGTAGCCACACTCACATACTCCAAAAGCTCACCTTCCTGAAAGCATTTGGGTTTTCTATAAAGTATTTCCCTTGTATGAGACAGTGTTCTAGATACTGTTAACATGTTTGGGCCAAGTCCTTCTGCAATGGATCAGACTCAATGGACCTCTCCCTATGTACAAGCCATGCATGTTTAAAGATATTTTGTTTCACTAATGAATGCTCTCGCTGTGAGTACTTACCCCGTTTTAGATGTGACAGTCCTCAACCTATGTTCCTTTCAGACTTAATTTCCTCTTTTGTTCAGCACTAAAGAGATACTTGATTACACAATCCATCTGTTTTTTCAGAGTTTCTTCTAATGCCTGTCATCAGATTGTACCTTATCTAGGTTATTAAAGTTAGCTGCACATTTTCATGATTAAAGGGCTAGAGGAGCATAAGGAGAAATACTCTTATAAAAGCTCAATTTCCAATTCCTGTACTGACTGATCTATCAGAACATGTATATAAACAGCTTATTTACACAACATGTTAATTGACTAATGAACTCAAGATTTGATTGTACTATGACCAAAACTAAAATTTAGGATATAACATTTCCATTAAATACAAGGTGCCTTTCAAAGTATCCAGTTATCAGTTCAGATATCGAGACTATATTAACACTAAAAATACTTGAAGTACATTAGTACAAACTTTCATAAATAATTCTTAAAAACCTCTGCTTTATCAAAATCAAGGAGTAGACAATAAAAAGAAATGATATCCCATGGACAATATTTAACTCTAGAATAATAAATGACATTAATCACTTTGAATCATTAATTTGATGTTAATCATATATCACTTAAAGCATTCAATTTTAGTAGTAATCACGATAAAAACAAGTAAAAGATATAGATTAGTTTTACACACACACACACACACACACACACACACACACACACACACACACCCCTTAGAACTGGCTAACTCATTCCTTCATTACTACTTAAATAATATCATCTGGTTCATTTGGGAATTAAATCTTTTAAGATGCTTTCTTTTTTACAGATTCTATTCTTTTTATACCCAAACATAAAATACTGGAACACCTCAACCCTTTTATATATAAACACTTAAGCACTAGAATAGGCATTTTGTATTTCTATAAATTCCAGAAGGCCTATCTTTTTAAAACTCAGACTTGTGTAGAATACAATTCTGGCTTAAGGGAATTACATACACTTAAACAATATGGTCTAAATAAATATTTTGAGTAAGAGACTAATGTGGCTTCAAAGGAAGTTCTGTTTTAAATAATGTTTCTGAAATAGTGTAAAACTTTGGCATACTATTTATTCACAACAAAACAGAACCAATGTGATCATTTACCAATTCAGGCACACTTACAAAATAGATTATCGTAAACTATCAAACTGGTGAAGCCTCAGAAGTGTCCACATGCTTCAGAGAGACAGTCGGAAAGAGCTCAATGGAAAAGCCTTCCTTCCTGTGAGCATCTTTGACTCTTTCTCCCCAGTCTGCTGGGAACTCTGCACAGGGCCTGTACATCTTATACTGTCTGAATGACAGGCTCTGAACACCAGAAAGGAGGAAGGCTGCAGAAGCTTCATTGAGACTAGTCCTATCTCTCTCTGCAGGAGCAGTGTTCAGGCCAGCCAATGCAGACTTAGCTACAGGACCTAGCGCATAGCATACCCCTCACCTACTTGTAACTCATCCACTCTCAGCTCCCAAGAACAAGCTGCAGGAGCTACCCCATCCCTCTAACTACCTTGTAACTCTTCCTCTCCACGCTCAAGAACAACAACAATAAACATTTTAACCCACAGCACATTAAAAATAACCACCCCTGCTTACCTCTACCATGGGTTTCTTCAAAGAGAAACCCATGCACGCCCAAAACAATGTCTCTACTTCCTCATGCCATCTCCATTTTAATTCTGCTATCTGCATTCTGTCCACAGGGTCTTGAAGCTGCACCCTCTGAAGCAATGCTCTCAGTACATGTGGTCCACTTTTAGTCTCCTCTTCCTCCCAGACCTGGGTGCACCTTGCACCACTACCTTGCTTTCATTCTTGAGCAGTAGAGACCGACTATCCAGCTCTCCCACCGGCAACTTCTCTCTCCCACTGTAAATAAATACAGGTGTTGCCCATGGCCAGGCTCTTCATTCTTAATTTGGTAATTCCACCCTCTCCTACAACTAACTCTACAGACAAGTGCCATGTTAAAAAAACATCACTTGGGAGCCAGTCACTGTACTAAGTGGAAAGAAATGAATGACAGTGTCCACGTGTGCAAGGCTTGACAACCTGGTATTTGCAGGCAGTGACTGGGCTTAGAGGGCAGACCCCCCAAAATCAAGGGTTCTTACACACAGTAGAGAACTACCATCTATTTCTCTCTATTCCCCCATCCAAATACGATCACTCCTTAGTGTCCATTACGATTAATAATAGCTAGATTAACTGAATGTTTGCCATTCTCCCGGCAATGTGCTAGATAATTTACAAAGAAAAGACTATGAGCTTGACATTTACTCCTCTTCGTTCACGTATGTGAGACGCGAGGTGATAACTAAGTACCCTGCTTGAAGTTACTCCTGCATCTCTAACACAGGTATGTCTGAGTTCTCTGCACCAATGGCTAGTGATCACTGAGGGTTGCTCCTGCTCAGAGAGCCCGCCACAGAACAGTTTTGTTGACATAGGTCTCCCTCCAAAAATCATCTGTCCTTCCCTTTCGTGGCCTGTTGTGTTTTCCCTGGACCATTCAAAACGGCTCCTAATTAATTTGGTCATTCTTCTTTTCTCCTTGTCAAACTAACCTTCTCCTCACTCTATCTTTCTCTGTGGAGACTGTTTTACTCTTTATCTTTGCCCTCTCATCAATTTCTTGGTTTTGACAGTAGATCCCACCTCAATCCTTTTCTTCCTTTTCATTACATCTGCTCATTATATTTGTGGTATGGTGTGTGTGTGCATGTGCGTGCGTGTGCATGCACGCGCGTGTGCATGTGCACATGTATGTGCAAATGCTTGCTCAAGTATGCATGCATGTCCTATAGTGCACATGTGGAAGTGAGGACAACTTATGGGAGTTGGTTTTCTTCTTCCACCATGTGGGTTCCAGAGATCTGACTTAGGGCATTGGACTTAGCAACAAGGTTATCCTCAGCTACATATGAATATGAAACAAGCAATATCTACATGGAATCCCCAAAAAGTGGAGGAAGAGAGTTCTTCAAGCACCCTTTTTCATCTGTTAATAATGGGTGCCACAAATTACATGATAATTTTGTCAAAGGACTTAATTAATCCACATACAGCATAGGGTACCCTGGCTGGATAGGTTAAAGCTTAAGAAATGACAACGATTTATGATCTCAAGAAATTGTCTATATATAAGAAATGGTTCTTTCTCACTTATGATTCTTCATACTGTATTAAATTATATTACAGTATTTTGTCAGATATGTAACATATTTAATGCTAATGAATAAGAGACTGCATATATATATTACAGTCGATACTGAGGACAAATATTATTATTTCTGTCAAGGCTCTAAAATGGTATTAGTGGAGGAACTCCACCAATTACTATTCACTGTATTTTTCTACCTGTAACAAAATAGGGAAAATGTACAGACTCAAAAGTATATCAGAAATGGTAGTAGTAACTCACACATATATATAGTTCCATCCAGCTGGGATGCTGAGGCAAGAGGATTGCGTGAGTTGAGAGGTTTAACAATCACCTGGACAATATAAATAAGAGCCATCTCAAAAAGGCACATCTAAAACCTACAAAGTAAGGTAAGTTGGTAAACAGAGCATTAACATGGGTTTTAATGTTAAGTAAGAATGTATTTTTGAGGTATTCTGGCTACATTCCAAAGATCTATTCAAATCCTGGTTAGAACATCAATGAAACAAGACTGGCTTCATTATACTAGTTGGCTCTAACTCTGTGAGTATATATAGACCAAATATTAGATTCCTACCAAATGACATTTCTCAGGAAAGCAAACTGTTGTTCCTGTTAATACTTAGTGTAACTAACAAAGGGATTATACACAGGCTAACACATGTGTTAGCTTCTTCTTATTTGGAAATAACCACCCAAGTTATCTGACACAAAATAACAACAGGTAAAATAAAGGCGTAAAGCAAACACACATATAAAACACACATGTAGGAGCAATCACAGTGAGGGGGTGGAGCTTCAGAATTAAGCTCATTTTAGTTCTAGATTTTAACTTTCAACCAACCTCCCCACCCACCAAAAACCAAACCAAACCAAACCAAAATAAAAAACATATACACAGGGCATTTTTTTTGTTAGTGTTTGAAACTTTGACCAAACTCTCATATGTAATTAAATATTCTTAAATTCACTTTCTTCATGTTCATTTCTGGGGGCAATAAGGAGGATAAATTTGGGTTATGAAGTTTCACTTGAAAAAAATTCAAGCATTTAATACTGAAGATTGCAACTCACATTAAACTTAAATTAGGGAAAAAGTTTAATTGTGAAGGCAGCATTCAATCTGTCCACTTGTTTCTGTTATAAACTTAGGCAGTATAATTTATGAGTAGATAGTAATGGGATGCAATGATTAGCTGTGAGAAACTTCACCTTTTTACTGTCCATTCACTTCCAGTGCTGAGGGTGAAACCTGGGGCCTTCAACACACTAAGCAAATACTCCACCACTGAGTTCTATGCTCAGCATGTAAATAATTTATTTTTATTAAATTCAACCTTCTAGGGTTTACTATTTGTTTGGTTGGTTTTGGTGTTGGTTTTTTGAGACAGGGTTACTCTGTTTAACAGCTCTGTCTTGAAACTTGCTCTGTAGACTAGGCTGGCTTTGATTTCACAGAGATCTGCCTTCCTCAGCCTCCTGAGTGCTGGGATTAAAGGCATGTGCTACCACTACCCTCAACCTACTAGTTTCAAAGTTATATACATACATACATACACACACACACACACACACACACACACACACATCATACACCAACAAATATCTCCCTATAAAAATTTCAGGACAGTTTTTCCATTTCATCATATGGCCAATTCACAAAGCTAAGTGAAAACAAACAACTTCCAAAGAAGTATATGACATTTAGCCTCAGTCTTGGGAAGCCTATCAAACATGGCTTTGCAGAAGACTCGGCTTTCTAAACCAGTCAGTTCATGGTGCCACTTGAACAAAAACGTCTAGCATGTAAAAACTGAAAGACAACTACTAAGTAGATTTATGACCAATAGAAACACTACACTGCATGAGACAACCTTTTCTTCATTATAAAATTCTTCCATGTTGCAAGTAAAGGTCTACCTACCCTTTGGGCTAGGAGTCTACAATCCAGATTTTAAATTAGGCAGGGTGTCAGTGGATAGACATAGACCACACCCCCAATGGCTTTATATGGTTATAAAGAGCACACTCTAACAAACTCCTTTTTTTCAACAACCTAAAAAGCTCTATATAATTCTGACAATGAGACTATTACTAAGGTTGTAATATTCTCTGTATTTATACAAAGAAAGAAATCTAAGATTGAACAGGTAACATACATGGTTTACAATTAGTGGTTACCAGTGATTATAAGGCCTATTATAAATGCTAAGGGTCCACAGCTTGTTCAGCTATAACACAAATGCTACTATACTCAGGATGTATGAATAATGGCAACCAATGAGAGAAACAACAGAGTTATTGGGTCTGCCTAATAAGACTATTTAAAAACTTATTTAATGAAAAGTTATGGTAAACATATATACTATGTGCTAGTAATATAACTTGGAAATGAAAAAACATTAAAAAAGGTTCCTTATATTTGTCTAACTGCTTTTTCATATAATATGAAGAAATAAAAGGTGACAAATGACCATTTTGCTGTACCTGTGTGCTCAGAAAATCTTTTTTGTCTTTTCAACAGGAAACACATCATTCAATCTTATATATGCTGCAGATGAAAACAGTCTGCTACACTCACAATGCAGAGAAAACACCATTTAAATAGTAGACAGTTTGGGAAACACAAAAGGCTATGTGTTAAAAAAGAGAGAGAGAAAAATCATGAACTAAAGAAATATACCATTTTTTGTAATAAATGCTCCGAAAATAACTCAAAGAGGTTCACTGGCAAAATCGACCTTAGAACATCTATTACTGTTAAAAATCAAGAGATATAAGCTTTACTTTAAAGTTTCTATTTTAAAAATATTGCCCTCCATCAACAGGTAGATAAACAAAATGTGATATATTCCTATTATGAAATATTACTTGGCCATAAAAAAAGTGATCCATGCTAAAACCTAAATGGACCTGGAAAGCATTATGCTAAGTTGAAGAAGCATGAAGGCCCTAACGATACTACATGATTCGGTTCACATGAAGTGTCCATAATAGGGAAACTGTACAGATAGAAGTACACCGAAGACTGCCTAAAGCTTGGAGTGGGGAAAGGGTGGAATCATAACTCAGACATGTGGAGTTACATTTTGAGGTGATGAAAATGTTTACAAAATAAATTAGTGATTGTCGCACATAATCATGAATATACAAAAAACACACTAATCCAAATATTTACTTGGGTAGACAGCATGGGGTGTGAAGTACATCTCAACGAAGTCATTCATAAATGGACAGGATATCTTGGACCAATTACTATTCTCAGTGGTGCTAAATCACTGATTCTGTAAGGTCTTCTTTCACAGGAGACACAGTATAGCACAGTATTTGTCTTCCCGGCAGTGCAACTTGGCCACTTAAATACTAAATAAATTAATACACGGAAGGTGAACAAAAGAATTTCAATGCTACCTAAGTTTAAAAACATTTTCTTTCAAAATATTAAAACCTAACATACCTGTTTTAAAAACTAGCATTTAAATGATACCATCTTTCAGGAAAGCCCAGGATATCTTTTTAAAAATTAGAGGGGAGCTCGCAATTATAATGCTCAACAATCCTAATATCAAGGTTCTAAAAAATTTGAAGAGAATCTACTTATAAATGGCAGTGGTGAATTCTGTCATGCATAGGTCCATAGTATTGCTCAATTTACTATGATGGGAAAAATTACTTCAGTCAAGAAACAAATTTAGTTTAGGGGAAAGAAGCAAAGAGAGAAACCCCTAAACTTATGGGTGTATCATTATACATGACTGTGAATATTCCTACGACTGTGTGAATACCTAAACAGGGAGAAAGGAACACAGAGAGGCACATAAATTTTCAGACATGGATCCAATGAGCATCTGTAGTCATTACCTCACGATCATAGCCTACCATCAATCGACATGAGGAAGACCCCATTTAAATAATTTAAGAGTTCAGAGTAAAAATCAACAGCGGGATATAGCCAATTATACAAGGAAAACACTTATGCTTCCATGGCATCAAAGCATTCAAGCTTTTGAGTGTAGATGTTTCCCCCCCCCCACCCCCAATTAAATCAGGTCAATAGTAATATAAACTATTTTGTTAAGCAATTAGTAATATTAGAAAAACAGAAAATGAGAAGGCATTTCAATTTGGACAAAGCATTTCAGTTTCCTACCTAACAGTTAACAATTCTGATATTCTATCTGGTGCTTGTAGACTTGAAAATTTCACGGACTATTTAGGCAGCTGAGATGACCCAACTGGAAGAAAAGGACTCCTCCAATGGATGCAACTATCACCAAGATGAACGTGAGAAGATTACCACCGAAATAACTACATCCCAACTACCCTCAGCATTTGCAACGACACACAACTTTATATAAAGAGCCAAAATAACCTGATACCATCTGAATACTAATAATCACCTCCTTTTTATCTTATGTTGAATCAGCAGTTTTGTCTGTCATTGATATACTTTTCATTCATTTTCACTAATGCAATTTGAAAGGTGGTAATGTGATTACACATCTCTGTGGCATTCATAAAAAACACTTACTAATATGATAGGGAAGACATTAATAAGGAATTTATAATTGTAATGGGATGTAAGGAGATTTATACACCTTTTAATACTTTATAAAAAATCTAATCCCTACTCAGCAAGGAGTAGGGCAATAAGAAGCCATGTCCCGGTTTTACAGAGGCATCTTCAAATCCTGGGAAGAGCATGCAGTTGACAGAATGATTCTGCACTCTGGTGACCAGGCAGCTATGCTTAGGGATAATCCAAAACCTGTTGTTGCAAAAAAGATATCATCTCAAGTCAATGCTATTGTTCTTTCCCAAATGGCACACTAGGGTCTCCTTTGAGAAAAATACCTAGAATTTCCAGGCTGAGGGTAAAGCCGAGTTCTGTCCTGGTAGGAGAAAGTCCTGAGTTAATGCCCAGTATGACAGAAGGGTAGAGGAAGGGCGAGATGGTGACATGAGGAAGGGAGGGAATAGATATTCTACTACATCCCTTCTTCAGTGGAACAGATCTGGCTATATTAATTTAAAATCCCAAAGCACTCTAATCAATTCATTTATCAAGCAAGAGAGGAAGGTAAAACAACCTTTTGGCTAAATTTGTGCTCCTAGGTTTGTGAAAAGTTCACTATAGTGAACTGACAGGGCAGGAAAGTTGCTACATTTGGAATTTATCATTCCAAATGATGGTTACCCAGGACAGGAGAGGCACACTGTGAGACTAATAGTCCATGTTTGTGCACTGCCATCCAGCTTGCATAATACTTCAAACACATTCTCATGTTTAATCCCTAAAATTCCTGAACTTAGATTCTTAGTCAAACAAGAGAAAAGAGTCCCTAAGAAGTCTCCAAGTAACCCAGGCCACAGCTAGTGAGCTGGTCTATTTCCACACAGCCTGCACTTGAAAAGAAAGCAAAAGAAATTCACATTGCTACCTCACCCTCAGTAAGTTCCAATAGGAATTTAACACTCTTTAGATGTGAACCAAGCTACAAGAAAGGGAAAAGGGCATGTACTCGAAGGCTTGAGCAACTGGAAAGAGTGTGAGAATCTGTTATGTAGTTAAGTTACACTAGAATATTTTATCAACACTGGTATATTTTAGATGATGAAAGTGATTACAAATAATATTTGATAGAGTTGAAATGGTTCTATTAAGAAATTTCAAACTCTTAAACATGAGAGAAGATACTTCCAAGGGCATATGAAAATCATCTTATCCATCTATGTCTTCAGAATGCCCACTAGTAACACACACCAACAAACATTTTGCTGCTTTCCACTGTGTACATATTGGTACATCACAGTTATCCCATAAGGATGAACCCTTTTGCTTAAATGCAGGTATCACCATAGGAATCATACCTACTACAGTTAATGATAACAATATGATGAACAGGCAGAGCACCTTTATACGTTATTAATGTTAGATCGTAGAATCTCCGGGTCTGTGCTGAGACCTGTGATGGATTCATTAGAGCGTTGTACAAATCAATGAAGGCACATCTCTGTTTTTCTAGTAGTTGGAGTCACTGGAATTGTTCAAAAGAAACCTCTCAGCCAATGCATTTAAACACACACACACACACACACACACACACACACACACACACACACACTGCTATTCCTTCTTATTGGTAATTTTTTTCTAATTCAAAAGACTATATTCAAACACTCAGAAAAAGTCCACAAATTTCTATGGAATCTATAAGCATCCAAGATAAAATGCACCCTAGAGTGTTAAAAAACCATTATTCTCTTCTTTTCTTTTAAAGATTAGTTCATTTAAAAGCCAAAGAGACATATCTCTACAGAGGAAGACAATAAGAAACAGCCAGCTAGCTACTAGCAAAGCTCCAACACCACTGAGAAAATTAAGAGACCTTTGTAATGGTTGTCATGAACTATGAGCTAACTCTTGAACATTAAGAAATAAATAGAAGCCTGGTGGAGAAAATGGAGTGTTCCAGAACAATGTTAATGTCATCTTGGGCACATGGACTGGGTTCATGTGTGTGTCAACTGAGTCAATGTAATGGGCTATAACAGCTTTGAAGCAGCTAATATGGTCCATTGGGTCAATAATCCGTGAACTAAGAAGGATTTGCTTGATAGATGATAAATGGTTCATAAGAACTCAAAAATCACTCCATCAGATCAAAAATTCAATTTTCATATGGTGCCTTTCTACAAATTAACCAAAGGGGGAAAGTGACTCTGAAGGACTTCAAGGGCTACAGCTTTAAAACTCATGTTTTAAAAAAGAATGCAGAAAAGGAAATAAAAATTAAATGCCTTTTGTAGGGTGAGCCAACTTAATTAAGATCAAACTATATTTTGCGACAAGCTGACATACAACACGAACTGCTCAAGAGGCTTTTCTACCCTCCTACAGGCTGTTCATGTTCATGATACAAACAATGAAAGACATACATATGCATTTACAGTTTCCCCTTCACATTCCTAAGCTTACTGAGGAGATTTAAACACACAATTTCTGGGAGGGTGCCATCTCAAATTGAAGACACACACTTTGGGTGTTGGCATCACTTTTTATCTGTGTTAGTCAAGGTCTGTGGAGACATCAGAGACGACACACCTGTGCTGGCTAACAGAACAAACAGCAGAAGTAAAGCTGTATGACTTCCATATGCAACATTGAACAAGAAAGGAGTGTTGCTCCCACGTGGGCCAAAGCTTATGTAGCCTGTGTTTACTGGTTAACTATTTCTATCCATCTAGACCGTGGAGGAATAGCAAGCAGCCTTTAGTAAATTTCATTACATATTCACACTAGGTGATAGTGGCTTTAGATTAATTTTTAAGAAGTAGGCCTATCTATGTGAATGATTGTATTTACTAAGTTCATGGCTACAAAGAAAAGCACAGAAAAATGTTGCAAAAATATAAGACTCTAATTAAAATTCTTAGCTAGGAAGAATTCCTATCCTAGGAAAGAAAATGTGATCTATCACCTCTCTCACTAAATGCTACTAGCCTCTCTTCATCACAAAGACAAGAAGGAATCATTTTTGTTTCTTTTTTCAAGAGTAACACTGGATAATATAATAGATGTTTTCACATCCAAGTAGATTACCTATCGACATAGGCGCAGTCCTCTTAACATTCACACAAGGGAAAGAAAAATTCCAATAATTCTGAAATAGACAGATAAAACTTTTCTCTATGGCTGTAGCCATGGACTATTATGTGTAACTGCTTATTTTTAAAAAGAGCCTTATTGGTGCTCTCCAAAGGATTTTCTTTTATACATTGCTTTATCCTATAATTTTGTCCCTGTTGGGCACGCTGCCTAAATTTAAACACAAACAGTCAAGCAATGAAGAAACATTAACACATTTACTGTGAACAAAAACTCCCAGTTGTACAGTGAAATTTTAATACATTTCAACTTATCTCTTTTACTAATGGGGAGAGTACAAACCCTGCAGGAATTCGCTCTGCAAACTGGTAATTACAGTAGACTCCCTTTTTTATAATGCATATGTATAGTCAGACACACACAAAAAAACCCTGGCTTCCCTTTTGATGTAGGTTACAATAGAAATGTTTTCAAAATTATGAAACTCTACAGCAATTCTCAAGGCAGGCATTCTTTCTTAGACTGTCCACGGACACAAGCAGACGTATGTCTAGGTGTTCACACACCAGACGACACCAGCATTATATGCATCCACTTTGTCATCTGCCCCTACAATCTTAGGGTACAGAATAAATCTGGTTCTGGTGGTTCAAAGCCAGTGCCGACTTTCACAAAGAAGGGATATTCTTTCCTCTCATGCCTAGAGACACCTGGCCTCTCCTGTTTTGGGGATTGAAATCTCAGTTTTGAGGTGCCATTAAATAACTAAGCACTGTAAACCACCAATCAGCCTCAGTGCGCCTCTGAGCAAACAAACCCTGTGTGACTACTTGAACAAGCCCCACATACTTGGATATTAATAATGGCAGCTTGGATAATTAACAGAAGTAAAGTCTGCTACTACTCACATCACTTGCTAGACACTACACTGTCTGTCAAATTTCAGTTTTGTAACACCCTCCTAAGAAATTGAATCTGCTAGACTGCCAAGAGTATCAATTTATAATTTATTTTGAAATTACATTTCTACGTATTATCATGCTGAGGGAGAGAATGTCAGATTAAAACTTTTAAGAATATATAAACTTTTGCAAAATTCTAGAAATTCCAAAGCCTGTGACTGGGCATTATCTATAAATTCCAGGCCTAAGGATCTAAAACTGGAATTGTAACATTCAGAAGAAACATCCAGCATGTATTTCCTGTCATAATTTGCAAATGCTGTTCCAGGATCACTACCTGGTCTTTAAATTGTCATTCCTATGAGAATGACAAGAGAGAAAGCTCCTAGGCCTGGCTGGGGCAGAATGACCTCTCCACTGCAGGAAAGAGATGGTTCAGAGGCATTCAAAGTAAGTGCCTTCCTCCCAGGCAGTGGTTCTCAACCTGTGGGTCGTGACCCCTTGGGGTAGCATATCAGATATCCTGCATATCAGATATTTACATTACAATTCATAACAGTAGCAAAATTACAGTTATGAAGTAGCACTGGAAATAATTTTGTGTTTGGGGGTCACCACAACATGAGGAACTGCATTAGGAAGGTTGAGAACCACTGGTCTAGGTCATGTGACTATTTATTTTAGGCAATACCAGTAAATAATTCTAGCCTTAAATCTCTTTGACTCTGTAGAGAGAAAGAGTTTCTCCTACAACCTTCCCATCTATTGAGTCTTGAAAACTGCTTTATTTCTCCATGCCCCAAAACAAATGAATGTACCATTAACTCTTCAAGAAACACCTACCACTTCTATTTGGAAATTAAATTAAATATTTCACAATTTTTATATAAGCCAAACACCTCTCCCCCACCTCTCTCTCCCAATGTTATTTGCTTAATACTGAGATACAGCTGCCAGATGGTACACTTCAAAAAATAGTCAAGCAGAAATGGCAGTACTTCAAGTGGGGACTTTCCATCATAATTTTCTTTCAGAGAACTGATCTACTAACAAATTCTGTTTTTTTATGCCTCCATCAGCCATTAACAAATTTTAGAGTTAGGCTACATAACGTTCATCTATCCATATACAGTTTTCCAATTATTATTTCCTTAAAATGGATATTTGCAGTTGACTCTTTTTTTCCTTGACTATAAATTCTGGCTAAAAATGAATAAGTTAATGATAAAAGTACAACTACATGCAAAATATGTAAAAGTACAACTACATGCAAAATATGTCTTCTCTACAACTTACAATCAATCACACTATATAATCACTAGACATTGATAACAGCCTAATTCAAGAGTATGTAGCCCATCTTGGACAAAGCATTACTTATTTATTAAATCTGTTATCTGAAACAGTGTCAGAAGTTGTAATAAAATAAGCCAATATACCTTCTGCCCCTCCTCCAAGTAAACATTAAAGGCAAAGTGACCAGATACAAGCTCAATGTCAACTACACTCAAGTAATTTAAAATTACACTATCAATTTATTAACTTTCTTAAGATCAAACGGAAAGTAGTAGAAATTTAATATTCTTTCCTTTGCTTTAAGACACAGAGACATTTGTGAACAAAAGCCTATATCCAGTAGCCTGTCATGGCAAAACATACCCCTGTGACACCTTTTCTAAAAGTAAGGTTTTCTCAATCTCTCATTTTGTAAAACGGTACGGTAGCCTGAAGAAGTCTATTTGAATTCTCTGAATAAAAGGTGAAATTCTTCCAACCTGCTTTCCTAAAGTGGAAAGGGATCAAGTGAGTAGATTGTTACTAACTCATAGAGACTGAATAAAAGTTAAAACATACAAAACAGCAACATGCTCAATGCTTTCATCCATATGAACTTTTTCACTGGAGGTCATTTCCAAATGGGTTTGTACTTCCTTAGTATGACTATTGACACACAGGCAATACAAGGTGGGATGAACAAATACATACTAATCACCTTGGGGGGGGAGGTCCATGAATGATAAAAAGGAAGCACACCCACTAAAGTGTTGTTGAACTTTTCCTTCACTCACATTCAAGAACTCTGATGAGTTTAAGAAACCAGTACCTGGACTTCCTTGTCTATTTTAAATGACCCAATTTGTTTTGAAATAGATACTATAGCCATTGCTCTTCATGAGACCAGACATCAACTTGATTTCTACAAAGTACTTCATAGTTTCTAAAACGGCCATTTCCTACCCTAGTCACACAATTAGTGTGTTCCACTTGAGTGCAACATAAATGGGTCAGTAAAGCACAATTCAGTATTTTTTTTCATTGAAATAGAGCTTGTAGCAAGCATGCTCTAATACTTTATTAGTAAGCATGAGGCTATTATTTTAATTGTAAAACATATTACCTGTACTCAGATTGCTTAGCACTGAGACAGCTGCCAGACGGTGTACTTGAGACAATAGTCACGTAGAAATGGCGGTACTTCTAGTGGGGACTTGCTCATCATAATTTTCTATCACAGAAACGATCTACTGCAAACTCTGCTTTTTATGCCCCCATCAACAATTAACAAATTCACAGAGTTAGGGTATACAATACTATATATCTTGCTGCCAAAGATTAGTTTCAGGATTAATCCCTATGAAAATAAGGTTTGATTCTGTGTGCAAAAATAGAAATTTCCTCCATAATCAATTTGTCTATTTTTTAAAAAGTTAATAATGAGGGAGAAGAATCTTTCAGTGCTGGAAGCAAACAGTATAATAATATGGTAGTGTTGTTAGCTAATAAAATTAGAGTATGGAGTTTATTATAGTAAGTTTACACTTTAAAATTCTGTACATAGGTGTCAAGCAGTTAACCTTTTTGTCTAAGAAAGCAAAAACATAGACAGGAGGCATTAGAAATGTAAAATATGTGCTAATAATAATTCCTTTGATTTTTAAAACTGTGTCTTAAATTAATAGGGATCACAGAAAATAAGATGAAACATCTTTTCTTACTTAAACATCTTCGCGGGTGTGAGAGTGTCCATGAATTAACTGGGAGATTTGTCTATGAGCTTTCCAGACAACAAGGTTTTGCATCACAATCTCTTCTTCAGCAGTGAGCCTCATGTTTCTACCTCTTTAAACAAAGCAAAAACACTCACTAGATATGAAGACAACAGGTGTACATCAGAATCATCTCCCATGCTTTTTAAACACAGGAGTCAAGGACCACAACCAAGAATAAGAACTTCATAAGCACTTGCACAACCCTAAGACGGAGCCATCAGATTTTACACCCCAGGCTTCTCGCTTGCCTCACACACCCTGGCCCTCTAAACTGTTCACACTATTGTGGCACCCATAAGAGGCGAAGGACCACCCTCTGCACTGAACAAAACATAAATACAAGAGGCTTTACTTAAAGGACTGAGGAGTGAAGGGAAGTCCCAAATGAGTGCCCCTTTGGACACTGCAGGGGAAGTGAGCGGTTTCCTGTGGAAGGCCTCCTGAGCTTTTCCCAGGCAAGAAGTGGAGCCTCTCACAGGGAGCTGAGTTCCAAGCCAACTGAAGCAGGATCCCACTCCACACTCCTGAGACTTGAACTGATGGAGAGGAGAGAGGAAGCCAGGGAGGGCAGGGACTATGTACCTAAATGGCTATCCATTTTCATCTTTAAATGGATGCAGGGAAAAGACATAAATGATTAATACGACTAATCAATTCCCACAGTAATTCCCTTCCTCCCAACTGCCACTACTCACCATTTTTTCAATATGCATTTAAGAAAGTATGGAGTTGCCTACAACTGCTAACGGCATCAGGTAAAGTCTATAAATGTTAAAAGAGAATATAAAGGAAAGTGCCTAGCATTGCTGACAGTTAACTGTCCAGCAATGTGCCCCTTCCCTCATGTCTATAGTCATTAAAGTATGGGAATTGCATGTAGTAATCAAGTTCTGACATGCCTAAAATTTCTATGAAAGAACTATTTTGCTTTCATACTTTTTGTCATTCCAGACCCTGGAATCAACTAAAACCTTACTGTAACCCTACAAATACAAAGCAGGTTCTCTGCCTAATTTATAGGAATTACAACTGCATTGGGCTCAATGGCTCCCAAACTCATTTTTAAATGACTAATATGCCCTCTTCTGGTTTCTGGGTTAAGAGGGAAAAAAGAAGAAGAAAAAGAAGAAGGAGGAGGAGGAGGAGGAGGAGGAGGAGGAGGAGGAGAAGAAAAAAAAAAAAAGGCTAGGTTTCCAGATGGGAAAGTTTTGGGTTAAATCATCTGTTTTTGTTTTGACTATTAATAATTGTATTCTTGTAAGGGGAAATATCCATAGGTAAATGTTAATATGTCAAAAGTCCACATTATGCAAGGTGAGGCTATCTCCAATGGCATGGCGATCTGAAAAGGGGCTCTCAACAGACTTTTCCCAAGTCAGCAAACAGAGCTGAAGATGATGCAATTTGCATGAACGAGGATTGGAGAAGGAGAGTCTGAATGGAACCACGAGCAAAGGCTGAGCAGTTATCCCCTTGGTGCCGTATACTCCTTCAGAGTGGCCCACTCTGCCCACTCAGGCTGCTCTCACAGCTCAGGCCGACAGCAATGCCAATTAGTGTCAGCTGTGATGGGATTTTAGAGACATGGACCTTTGTCTTAGAGGAAGCGGGCTGCAACCACCAACTTACTACAGCACAGAGGCAACCTAACAACCCATTAGGTGGAAATGACTTTGCAGCCACTTCCTCCAGGGACGACATCAGAAACTGATGGCTTAGACAGATGGGGACATTTTTACATTTCTGTATTAACTGCCTCCAGGAAGAAGGATTTTTTATCATTTGATGCTGCCAGGTCCTCATTTCGTCAGCTCTGTTCTCCATGGTACTCTTTCACAATATTGTGTATATGTTATGATCTTGAAAATAGTAAGCTAAAGACTGTAGACATGGAGGGAGTCATCTCACTGTGTGGACAAAGAGCATTTGATGGGTCATCCGCAGAGACTTGAAAGTCTTTAAAATCCAGAAATTTCATTCAAGAATATTGCTCTACGTAGAATTCTATGGCATGAAGGCACTGATACTTCTCCTTTCATGCTTTTAATTGTCAAATTAATATCAGATCAGGTAAATGCTATCAGGAAACAAAGCAATTCTGTTCCTCCATCCAGGAAGAGAGGAAGTTAGGTGCTGCACATAGGAACGGTCATAGCCCTGTTGAAAAGCCAAAGCTAGAGGTTGTCAGTGGGCTGCGGGGCCACCTGCATGGATGTCACAGTGCTAACAGGCAAAGCAGCTTCCTCTCAGCAGCAGATAGAATGCTGATGTTCCATGAGGGGGTGTGGTACCGGTTACAGCTGAAGGTTTCAGTGTGAATTTTAAAAGGTTTATTAAATGTTTCCAAAGCAAATCTGTTTATCACTCAACAGTTAAGTGTGTCACACACAAAGTCTCCTGTGTTGCCTCTGTATACGATCATTTAGCTGAAGAGGATAATTTTTGAAGGATTAAGCCCGCACATACACTGACATCAGTCATCAGGTTAAAGGTCATAAGAAAAACAGCAACCTGAGCATTCCTCCAGGTCTGCTTCAGCAAGAACAGAACTAGAAGGGCACCGAAGGCTGGGAAGACTGTCAAATCTGCAATACCAAGAGATTTCTCAGTAATATTTAAGTTTACGTGGGCTTCATAATTAACATCCCAAAGCCACTGTTAACATTTCTGTTCATAACCTCAGGTAAACTATTAATTTTTAAATGTTTTTATTTAGGTCTATTTTCAGACCTTTATCAAGTACTGCTGCACTACAAATGAGATATTTGATAGAACAGTTTCTATCAGAGACCTGCTCATTAGCATGTCTAGAAAGTATCTCTTATACTCACCCATACATTTAATACTTTCTAAGTAGTATAAGGGCTTGGGATATAGCTCAGTGAGTGACAGCACATACTGCACAAGCATGTCAATCTGAGTTTAGATCCCTAGAGCTTATGTATAAAGCCAGGTGTAGTGGGGACACACACACACCTGTAACCCAAGCACAGAGTATGAACACACACGCCTATAACCCTAGCATGGAGTATGGACACATACGCCTGTAACCCAAGTATGGAGTGGTGTGTATGCTGAGCGGGGACCACTGGGGCTTACTAACCACTAGTCTACCCAAAAGTCAACAAGCATCCAGTTCTGGTTTATTCTCAGGGGAATAAGGTGAAGAACATTACGGGAGATTACCCAATATCTCTGGTGGTTTCTTAATACATGTACTGATATGCGCGCACACACACACACACACACACACACACACACACACACACAGAGCATAAATAAAAAAATAAGTGTTATGAAAAAAGCAAATCTTGATTAATATTTACAAAGTTCTATATTTTGAATTTTGTTTAAAAAGACTGTTTTTCATGGTATGTACTCACTCAAAAGTAGATACTAGATGTAAAGCAAAGGATAATCAGACTACAACCCACAGCTGCAGACAAGCTAGCTAACAAGAAGAACACTAAGAGGGATGCATGGATAGTACTGGGAAGGGGAAATAGATGAGATCTCCATGAGTAAACTGGGGGTGGGGGGGCAATAGAGGGTAGGGGATAGACGAGCTGGAACAGGGACAGAATGGGAGAGCAAGGAAAGAGATACCATGATAGAGGGAGACATCATGGGGATAGGGAGAAACTGGGTGCTAGGGAAGTTCCCAGGAATCCACAAGGATGACCCCAGCTTAGACTACTATCAATAGTGGAGAGGGTGTCTGAGCTGGCCTACTCCAGTAATCAGATTGGTGAATACCCTGTCATCATAGAGACTTCATCCAGTAACTGATGGAAGCAGATACAGAGATCCATAGTCAAGCACCAGGCCGAGCTCCAGGAGTCCACTTGAAGAGAGAGAAAAGGGATTCTATGAGCAAGGGGCATCAAGATCATGATGGGGAAACCTACATGAACTATGGACTAATAGCTGTGGAGCCTCCATGGGACTGGAGTAGGCCCTCTGCATAGGACAGACAGTTTTGCAGCTTGACCTGCTTAAGGGGCTCCTGGCAGTGGGATCAGGATCTGTCCCTGGTGCATGAGCTGGCTTTTTGGAGCCCAGTGCCCATGGTGGAACACCTTACACAGCATTGGTGCAAGGGGAGGGACTAGGACCTGCCTCAACTGGATGTACCAGGCTCTGCTGACTCCCCATGGAAGGCCTTGCCTTGGAGGAGATAGGAATCGGGGGTAGGTTGGAGCGGGGGAAGGCTGGAGGGCGGGAGGAGGGAGGAGAGGGAGATCTGTAGTTGGTATGTAAAATGAATAGAAAATTTCTTAATAATAAAATAAAGAAAAAGCCAGCCTGGGCTACCAAGTGAGTTCCAGGAAAGGCACAAAGCTACACAGAGAAACCCTGTCTTGAAAAACCATAAATAAATAAATAAATAAATAAATAAATAAATAAATAAATAAATAAATAAATAAAAAGGAAAAAATAAAATAAAAATACTTTTGTTTTTTAAAAGCTTTAAAAATATCTTGAATTTGAAGAAAATTTCATACATTTTTATAATTAAAAGTCATTTTTAATTAAAAAGATCTTATAATGGTGATAGCTATAAAACTTTGTGACTATGCCAAAGCTAACTGAGATGCATACTTTAAAGTGTTTATATGGTAAATTTTGTGTGAAGTGAATTATATCTCAATAAAAAAAAACAGACCTTGTCACATAAAAGAATACTCCTGGGAGTCAGCTGCTTTTATGTTGGTGTTAGTAAACTAACAGGGCTACTGTCTCAAACAACTCCTCTCCTTGTCAGGAAGGACAGAATCTGACCTTCTTTAAAAACTACATCTGGTGCCGGGCGGTGGTGGCGCACGCCTTTAATCCCAGCACTCGGGAGGCAGAGCCAGGCGGATCTCTGTGAGTTCAAGGCCAGCCTGGGCTACCAAGTGAGTTCCAGGAGAGGCGCAAAGCTACACAGAGAAACCCTGTCTCGGAAAAAAAAAAAAAAAAAAAAAAAAACCTACATCTGTCAGTATTAACTTTATCTAATCCTGTCATTCTCATAGGAGAACAGGTTGTTTCAAAACAGTACAATACTTTAACTGCTTCTGTGAAACACACTGAAGTGTATTATGTGACCAGAACAGAGCAGCAAGAAATAGTAAGGAGACAGAAAAGAAGAAATACCCACACCAAGATTTAGTTTTATTTATGCATTTATTTATTTTTTATACATTTTTTACTTTCTGCAGACTTAAGAGTTTTCTAATGCTGGCCAAGTTGCTTTACTTTGACATGTAATAGTGTACTATATACTATAAACGAACTCATTTACTCCTGATTCTAATTATCAGGAGGTTATCGCGTTATCACTATCAAAGTTATATGAGGGGAGGAGAAGAGGCAGGGGAGAACCCACTTTCTCAAGAAGAACCATTATTTTTAACTCTCGTCTAACCTAGTCTCCAATCTCTAATTTGCTTTCCTACCCTTCAGTTTTGAATCCTTTATGCCCCACAAATGCTGAGAAGTAACAAAAGCTACATGTTTTCCTCTGGAATACAAGTTTCTTTTGCTGTCAGAAAAGGAACCCAAAGTTGAAGTACAAAAACCATGAAGTATATGAAAAATAAGAAACTGAATATGTTACAAAGAAAACTAGCCCCATGAAAACCTACATTTTTAAACATTTTTAAAGACTTGATCTCAACCCTTCAAGAACTGCTTTGAAAACCATCTATCTGAAATATCCAGAGCGAGAATGGAAGAAAAGTTTTACCCCTTCCTTCACTGATGGACAGACTTTGGGCCCTAAGTAATTACTTATAAACCATTAACATGTATTTCAGACAATGCATTAAAAAGATGTGTTGGAAAACAAAAGCCTGCAAAGTAGAAATAATTTTAAGGCGATCAATTTTAAAAGTTAATAAAAGAAGAAAGATCACTCCAGCAGAACAGTGCCAAACAGGTTAGAAAGAGGAAATGGGTACTCAGTTTTTAAATTGTGTATTAGATGAAGTAGTTCCAATCTCAAAAGGAAAAAAATGCAAAAAAGAAAATTGAGATAGAGAAAGGAACTAAGAGAGGTTGAGGCAAGGAGTGTTGTTTCCAAAGGTTCCATTTTAAAGGAAGACAGGACCATTCCACACTTGGAAAATCAGATGTGGCCATTTCAACTCAGCAGGCCTTTTGGAAACAAGTTCAGGTTAAATACAGGCACTTGATAAAGGCTGGACTTCAGGGTGAATAAACAATTTTATATCTTCACAAAATAAATTTTCAAAGCTAAACTAATTCTTTAGGTTTTCTTATATTTCCAGTCTTGTTAAAAATACATAGAAACCAAGAACTCTACTTGAGACTTGCACAGTGGTCCAAGATGTTCATATATGTACCCAGGAGTTAACATTCCCAGACCGCATCTCCCTAAGTCCTTTTGAAATCCAAGGGTGTTTCCCTATGCTGTCTAGGCAGCTAAGTGTTCCAGATGGAAAACCCCTGACGTTCTAATCACAAACTCTGACAATATATTAACAAAATTAACTCCTTTTAGAAACTCAAAACAAGCAAAAGAACTGTCTCCTGTCACTAACTCATGTGTGCAATTCTTTAATCATTAAATCAATATTCCTAGGACAGCAAACTTCTTCTGATGACAACTCTCTACTTCCTGCTATCAAAAGCCTTGTGGTCCCAGCTGGCCACCTGCCTGTACAACCACAGTGCTCACTCTGAGCAAAACCATATAGTCGTAAGACAATTGGTTCACACTAGAAGAACATAACGGAGGCCAGCAAAGCCTGGAAAGCTGTGAGGAACTAAATCTAGCCTCAACTTCTATTTTCCACGAGCAGAAAAAGCTTCCTTATGTGTTATTTGTGAATTATTTATCTTTTCTGAGGCTCTCCATTCCTTACTTGTAACAACTACTTTCACACATAATTTTCCCATTCATAAGAGACACTTTATACTATAAAGAGTCGAAAAGAGTGCCAGACAAAGAGCAAATGATAAACAAAAGCAATTGTGATGACTTTTAATCTTTGTTTTAGATAAGACTGAAATAACAGTTCTAATATGTATAATATATAGTTTCTAGACACACTATACATTTCGATCTACTCTCAGCACTTAATGTATGAGCTGGTTCAGTAAGGAAACTTGAAAGGGGTCAGGAGACATGAAATCTGTCATTTACGTGTTGTTACTCACGAGCATGTGAACTTGAGATCCAACTCTACTTCAATTTCCTCTGTTATCATGTGCAAGAGTTTGCACACATGCCAGGCTTTCTCCAAACTTTACATTCACATGATTTACAGTAACATTTACATACTGAAAGCAAGAACATTACTTCCTTTCCTTATGTAACGTACTGTGCTTCCTAAATACCATACCCTCCCAACCTACCTTTCTTTTTTTCTCCCCTTGTTCTCCCCCTCCCCCCCCAGCCCACCCCCCATTCCCATCTCCTCCAGGGCAAAGACTCCCCTGAGGATTGAGTTCAACCTGGTAGATTCAGTCCAGGCAGGTCCAGTCCCCTCCTCCCAGGCTGAGCCAAGTGTCCCTGTGTAAGCCCCAGGTTCCAAACAGCCAGCTCATGCACTGAGGACAGGACCCAGTTCCACTGCCTGGATGCCTCCCAAACAGGTCAAGCTAATCAACTGTCTCACTTATCCAGAGGGCCTGATCCAGTTGGGGGCTCCTCAGCTATTGGTTCATAGTTCATGCGTTTCCATTCGTTTGGCTCTTTGTCCCTGTGCTTTATCCAACCTTGGTCTCAACAATTCTTGCTCATACAAACCCTCCTCTTTCTCACCAAATGGACTCCCCGAGCTCCACCTGGGGCTTGGCCGTGGATCTCTGCATCCGGTTCCCTCAGTCATTGGATGGGGTTTCTGGCATGACAATTAGGGTGTTTGGCCATCCTATCACCAGAGTAGGACAGTTCGGGCTGTCTCTCGACCATTGCCAGTAGTCAATTGTGGGGGTACCAACTTACCTTTCTTACCTCCTGTACAGGAGAGAGATTTGGGAAACTGCTTCTTTGGCGCAATCTCCAGAAAGTAGCAATCAGACTCAGCTGTTTGAATGACAGGACAGGCGGACCGAACATGGCTAGCTCTGCTCAAGGCTGGCAGGTAGCCAACACCCCAGGGGCCTTTCAGAGCCAACAACTGACCAGCCCCGGAACCTTTTACAGTATAAGTACAGACATAAAATTATCAATTCAACAAATATTTTCTATATGCCTATTCTGTGCCAGGGATTATAGATAGGGATGGTGTGAACTGGATAGTACAATGCAGAATTGTAACCTGTAAGGCAGTAAGTGATATGCAGAAAATGGGGGTGAACACAAGGTCCTTCTATGGCCTACAGGGAAGGCACCCTAACCTAGTCTTGCTTCACTGAAGAATAGGAGTCAAAAGGCACACAGATCAAAGTCAACTTCACTGTTTTAGGACAAAAAGTTGGGATTTCAACTGGAAAACTAAACATGACCACACAGAAATGAGTGGCCAAACCATGTCTACCACAAGAAGGAAAGAACACTTCTCTTGGGGTCTTTGTGGAAACAGGGAACTGTCTCCTGCTGTCTTCCTTTGCCATCAAAGCCACAGTGAAGGGCTGGGAACCATTCTGTCTGCAGGACGGCAGTCTAGTCAGGAGTTTGTGGACTTTACAGCGCATTTCCACTCTGGCTTTTGACTGAAACTAATCTTGCAAAAAGTGTTTTCTGTTGAATTCCCAGGAGGACTGATGTTCTCTTCCTTTTCCATAGTAATAATTCTTTCCTCCATTGCTCCATTAGGCCTCAAATCTGAATCCCATGCCTCATTTTCTCTTACTTTCTTGTATGCCTCAGAACTCTGGTGTCTTGCTGTCCTCATGCCTGACTAAACCAAGAGGCAGAAAAAAAAAATAGGTTTGGCTCTGTTTGTCATGTTCTTATTTTCTGTCATGTTCTTGGCTGGCTATTATCTGCTGCTCATAAGAACCTAAATAACCTTGTAGACATAACCTCAATTTTTACCCTTAATATAAAATCATTCGAATATCTTACATATTATGGGTAAATAAAACATTTATCACCATTTATTCTACAAGAATGACCTAGGAACACAATACAGCTATCATACAATGCAGTAATGGGGGGGGGTTGCAGAAGACCAAGTCCACCATGTAGCCCCACCAGAAGGTAGCAATGCATGAGGAAATAACTGAAGAAGGATGTGCTGAATCGGAAGCATTTTAAATTACACTCGTGGAGTGGCATTTGGGAACCCTCTTTGCTTGTCTAATGGTTTTCATGCCTACCAGATGCACCACTGTAATTAGATTCACTACAACTTGAAAAGAATGGCCGATGAGTTACATCTTCCCTAAACACCCCCAGAAGGAATCTGAGGTTCCCAACAATTTATGTATGGGAAAAAAAGCTGAGGCTGACTATAGTGTGAGGATGGAGGGGTAGACTACTGTGGGGAATTAACAAAATAGTGAAATGATTATACTTTATCAGCTTTGTAAGAGCCTATAAACTGAAACAAAAATAACTATCCTAGTTTACACCACAAGACTTAAATGGAAACAACCACAGCACAGACTTAGAAAAACATCCAACCTGCTTTTAAACAATTTGTCTACTTTCTGGTAAGCTTAACTCTCATTCAAATGCAAGGTGTTTTTACCTCTCCTCACTCCAGAGTTCAAGAAAGCCAGCACTCAGGAACTCTTCAGTGCGAGCGTCATTCCCAGCGGATGCTTAGATACACATATTTAAGAGTCATCAGTCAGGGGTGCGGCAGACCCATTTCAAAGATGAGGTGTGCGGGGAAGACCTGCCTACTAACACTTGGAAGAGTTACAATTCGTCATGATAGAGCAAGGAAAAATTAGCTGTCAGATTGGCTGCCATCTCTGTCATACGTTTTAAAAAACTGATACAGCTCCTGTAATTACACTGTGGTTTCTTATATTAACCCAGTGAAAGCTTGCGTGGTTTTATCATGCAAACAATTTATGAAATTATAGAAACAGACTGAACACAGCAGTTCATTTGTTGAAGCAATTATCCAGATCCTTGTCAAAAAGGAAAAAAAAAAAGTACAAGCAAGAGGACACTGTGATGTGCAAAAAATGGTTCTAATTCTATGCTCTAATATGTACAATATGTCTGTGGTTGTGTTGAATTATGTTAATAAGCTGCAGCCGAAATATATTTGTCACAACACAAAGGAAAGATACTATCAATTGTCCTGCCAGATATTCTAGTCACCAAAGCCTCCAGCCTGAGTTGCCTCTATGACCCACAGATGAAAAGAAAGGTTGATCGGACAGCTTTCCTAAGAAACCCTAAGGATTTCTTTCTAATATTGTGAATTATCTGGAAAATAGCTGTAAAACAGAGTGCAGCACAAATGCCATTTTTAAATGACATGTAAAAATCCAACTCTTTACATTCATCTGATGCTGTTTTGGTTTGGTTATCAATCAAAATCAACATTCTCAACCAGCTTCAAAGGAGAGTTGGAATACCTGTTGCTGGGAAGGTGAGGGTGATAGATAATGGATCACAGTAGGTTATCATCTCAACGACTGAATAAAGATAAAAGAGCAAGGTGAGAACATGTTCCCTCTGCGTGCTAGTGAGACAGAACATCCACAGCTTGCTGCCGCAGCTGCTGGAGTTGTTCAGGATTTAATCACAAACAGTAACTTGAAAGAACAGCATTAGAAAATCATGTCAACAAATGTTTACTACATTTTTCAGATTCCCTGAAATAAAAATTAAGTTTGATTTTAAAATACCTATCAAGAGCAATTATTGACCAAAATTAATTCAACTTTCAAAATTCATATACATATTAATTCATTAAATAAATAGTTCTCAGTAAAACAGACTGAGGAAGAAAAATTATTTCTCCATACAAAAGCAAGTTTAGCTTTTCTTAAGCTAGACCAAGTAACTTCAGTCAAAGTACAATACTGAATGTTTCCTTTTAATTATTTTAATGATGAGTTTGCAGGAGAAGAGAGATCTGACACCAAAAGAAAATGAAGTGCTAAGAAAACAGAAGCTAAAAATTTCCAGGCTCAAATTATGATTTGTGCAACAATCTGTTACACACAATAAAATGTGGATGTCTCGCTTTCTCCTCACATCTGGAGATAGTTTAGTATACCAATTTCCAGAAACCGAGCAATTGTCCGGCCTGACTAGCCCCTTTCATTCACAAATAAACAATTAATGAAATGGGCAACTAATTTTCCAAGTGTTCATATTCATTAGGCTGTTTCCTGAGATTAAGTGTCTGCCTTGTGATGGAAGACTGTATACATTACACCATCCTGACCCTTTCCTGTTCCCCAGTCACCTTCTTATACTAAACTCAGACTGCAGTTCTGCTTTACCTCTTTGTAATACCCTAGGAACTGAAAGCCAAATCCTTCCAATTTGCAGAGGAAGAAGTATAAAATATTAAATATGACAAGAGGCCCCTCACAAATTGTTAGGTAGAAATCTTAGTCTTGTAGGTTCACAGGTTCAATAAAAATATTTATTAAAAACCTACCATGTGAAAAGAGGAATTCTAAACTCTGATATGGAAGCATGGATGTCCTCAAGGAATTTACACCTAAGTACAGAGACAACTTTACCCACACATAACTGTACTATGAAGTGGAAGGCGATTAATGTGAGAAGAGCGATATAAACACAATGCCTGAGGGTCTGGAGAGAAGATCCTTCTCTGAGGTAGTAAGAAAAGGCTGAGTGGAAGAATAAAGTTGGAAGATAGATAGGTTTTCCGGAGGTGCTGAATCGAGGTCTTTCAGGTCAGACACTGTATCTTGTTTTACTTCACAGGACTTCCCCAAATACCCCTTCACCTGGACCATCAGCACTCCCGCAAAAGGAATTTAACTGACACCAACAAGCCAAGATGGGGAATGAAGGTCATCCAACATGTTGTCATGTATCTATGGTATACAGGTAAGACAGTATGGGCTACATCCCAAGAACATGTAGACTGTAAAATCCAGAGCCCCCAAAGCTGTCACTTAGACTAGTGTTTGTTCTCTGGACCCATTCATCTCCCACAAATGTAATTTACTTTTTTTTCTAAGAGTGCCTACAGCCTTCACTTCCCTCTTCCCCATGGATTGAGAACATAGGCTTCCTGTTTCCATTAGATTACTAGGTATCCACTTTCCTCGTGATGTCCTCATGTTAAGTCATAAAGTTGTATGACTTTCCTCTTGTCAATCTAGCTCGTCTGTTATTTCAGAAGATTCAGTTGTCAGTGGACAGGAGGAAAAAGAGAAGGCCCTTTCACTCCTGTGAAGGGTAGCCTGCAAAGCTGGACTAAAAAAAAAAATGGCATTTCAAATTGTGAGCCATGAAGAACACTGAGAATACCCAAGCATATGACTAATATAATACTTCGTGCCAGTTGACTATGAATCTACCTAGTATATATGCCCAGTGTTAAAATATGGGCCACACATGGAAGGAATAATGTGCTATGTTAAAGAAACAATCAGAAGCCTGTTATAACTGACTAGGAAGGAGACAGTGTGCCTACAAGACTAAACAATTCTATTCTATCTCTGGAACCAGAGAACCTTACTTAAAAACAGTTCAAATTCTGAAAGTAAAGGCTAGCAACACAAAGCATATTATTGAAACCCAGGAGCAGTGGTGGGTGTGGAGCTTCTCGTGACCACCCTGTAGGTCCTCAAGACAGAGGCTCTATAGCAACCAAACGAACATACAAAGGACATCAGTAACACCACTCCTCCCACTACTTAGAAGAAATTTTTTCCATTTAAAAAGTGTCCCTTGTGCCGGGCGGTGGTAGCGCACGCCTTTAATCCCAGCACTCGGGAGGCAGAGTCAGGCGGATCTCTGTGAGTTCGAGGCCAGCCTAGACTACCAAGTGAGTTCCAGGAAAGGCGCAAAGCTACACAGAGAAACCCTGTCTCAAAAAACCGAAAAAAAAAAAGAAAAAAAAAGTGTCCCTTGCTATTTTCATACGAATAACAGTTAATCAACATAAGGAGGAGGTACCTAGAATGCTACCAGAGTTTGGGTTCAGCTACGCCCCAAAAATATACATCCATGAATTCAACTGTAACTTAAAAGATGACTGTGACAGTTACTTACGATTTCTCAGAAGGAATTGTGACAAGCGTACTTGTCATCGGGATATGTCATACAGTATTGCAAAACTTACAAGTTGCATCAGATTCCGAACAACGCATTTTCAACTAATGGTCCAGGTGACAGCATATGACACATGGCTTACCAAGAAAGGGCGAACCAGCAAAGGGAGGGGAGCGGAATATAGCATCTTATGGAAAATGGTTTCTCAAGAAAGAAACAGATTCTGTTTTCTGAATCAGGTGACCCTAAATGCAAGCCTAATGAAATAAACTCAGACTGAAATTCTAGCTTGTCCTATAAAGTCCTACACACTGACGCTAGAAAGTGAAACCCAAGAATTCAATTTGATCATCACAGGATTCAGAGAACACAAACTCATGGCAGGGGACAGGCAACCCCGGGATCAACAGAGGGATTCCCAGATAAACAATTAGTTCATGGAAAATTCGCAAGTCTTTCCTGAATATTAATTTTGAATGCCTTCATGCAAAGGATGGCGACCTCCTCTTTTGAGCCTCTGACATTCAGCACTGTGTCCAGCACAGAATAACCAGACACATACCACCCTCAATTCACAGTGACAGTTTCATTTCTAAAAGGGACAACACTTAGAAAGTACCTGTTCAGATTGAAGGAAGAATTCAAAGAATCTTACCTACTCAGGAGCTGGGGATATGGCTTAGTTGGTAAGGTGTTTGCTGCACATAAGGATGAGTCCAGATCCCAGCACCCATATAAAAAGCATGGCCAGGTTATACTTGTCTGTAACCACAGTACTGGCATGAGAGTTGGGGGCAGATGTAGGCAGATCCAAAGAGCTCACTGGTCAGCCAGTCTAGCTACACTGTGAATATCAGATTCAGTGAGAGACTCTTTCTCAGACAATAAGGTAGAGAATGACTGAAGAAAACAGCCATCATCAAGCTGTGTCTCCATATGCATGTGCCATGCACACACATATGAACACAGACCCCCAAACCACACACTAACAAAAAGAATTCTATCCACACAGATGATCTTAATATCATGTTAGTATCTCTAAAAAGAAAGAAAGCTTTCTTTTATTAAAAAAATTAAATTATGAAATTGAAGTGTTTTATAATAGGCTTATGGTATAGCTCAATGATGGAGCCCTTGCATATGGGAGCAAAGCCTGGTCACATCTACAATACCCTAACTGAAAAACTATACATATCACTTTTCCACATAAGAAATGGACGGATGGATGGAGGGACAGATCAGTGGATGGATGGATGGGTGATTGGATGGAACTAAACTAAAACCTCTGTAAACATAACATTCTACCACTAATTAAGTTATATTTGATAACAAGGATGGCTGCATCTAAGAATGAGGATGCAACATGATAAACACCACAACTGCCACCTTTAATGAATGCTTGGAGATGCTCTTTAGAAATGTAGGAGGTTAATAATTCAGCTTTCAATAATGATAATAATCTTGACCGGTTCTCAAACTCCTGTGCAAACCAGACCACAGACTACATGGTTTACATCCATGGTAACGTAGTTCAGGACACACAAACCCAAATATGCCACCTTGGCATGGTGACCTTTGAAGTTGGCGGAATCTGAGAAATAGCTGGTTAGGAACATTCTGGCATTCCCTCATCCTATTCCCCGGAAGCAGATTCTAGGACTCTCACATAAGCAGAGGAATACAAATGAACAGGGCATGCTTTGTTGTTTCTTCCAGTTGACTATTCTTATCCATAGTCTTTTTTGTTCATTTCCCTTGAACTCTCTATTCTTCATTAAGCCTAGCAAAACCACTCAGTTTTCATTGATCTTTCAGGACTTTATTTCCTTATAAATACATTTATGTATTAGATAAAAGTTAGACTCCAAAAGATTGGGCACTTTTCTCTTGCTGATCTACCTTTTGCTAACAGAGGCCCCGCCCCAGCCAAGAACTTAGAAGAATGCATAGAAAAAGATAACTTTTCTTCTGCTATACCTCACATTTGAACTAAGTGAATTGTCACCACAACCGAGCATCTACTAACCACATCTACTAACCACATCAACTAACAACTTCACTTTGGATATAAGCAAGAGTTGAAGATGCTGAGGGACATGACTAAGGTCTCATGTCTGATCACAGAAAGACTGGTGTTTAAAAACAATGCTGATAGCTCAATGGTTCAATTCTATTATATCAGTTCCATTGCGTCAAGACAATGTCGATTCAGCTGACTGACCACTGTGATCAGTTCATGATGTTCCACAGCCATACTGGGAAGGGCCTCCTGGAAGATACGGGGGATGTGTTTAGGAGGCACTCCCGACATATTAAACTGTGCTCATTCCTTCTGACTTAATCCATTCTTTCCAAGTTGTTACGATACAAATGCTACTACATCTTTCAGGAAACGTAAGAAAATACAAATCCGACTTTTAAGACTTTTAACACATGACTTGTTATAGGTTTAAATTAGTGTTGAAAAATCTGGTGTCATATTCTGATAATCACACCATGCATTTGAGAAAATGGACACTGATTCAGAGTCATAACGGTCACTGACAAATGAAAATTCCTGTTTACATTCAAGTCCACTTTCATCTTGGTGCTGCAATCAGTATTAGGTTCTTATTCTATAAGCCCTCTGCCCCATCCACAAAAGAAGTAAGTTCTGAGGAACTAACATGGATATTATGACAGATATTCTTACCAAAGTATAAGTTGAGAGTTAATCTTTTTACTTTTAAAATAAAACCAGCTTTCTCTGACAAATTATATTTCTAAAGGAACTAATACTTGCTGGGCATGGAGGTGTAGGCTTTTAATCCCAGCACTCAGGAGGCAGAGACAGAGGGATCTCTGAGTTTCAGACCACCCTGGTCTATAAAGCAAGTTCCCTGCCAGCAAGGGCTTCATAATAGTAAGACCCTGACTCCAAAAAGAGGAGAGAGAAAGAGAGAAAGAAAGAGAGGAAGAGAGAGAGAGAGAGAGAGAGAGAGAGAGAGAGAGAGAGAGAGAGAAGAAAAGAGGAAGAATGTACTTCTCAAAGCAAAAGAATTATGACAACAGTCCTACTTCTCAATGAAAGCAGAGGTCACCTAGCCTGAACTTTTGCCTGGGGAAGCACCGCACAGAGCCCTACAGAGTCTCCAGCCCCAGCTGCATATGTAGAGAAAGCATGAGATTATCTGCCTAAGGTTGTGAATACACAGCACAGAGGGTGGTTTTTCTTTATCCACTCTTCAGTTGAGGGGCATCTAGGTTGTCTCCAGTTTCTGGCTACTACAAATAAAGCTGCTAGTTGAGCAAGTTGAGCAAGTGTCCTTGTGTTATGATTAAACATCCTTTATGTATATGCCTAAGAGTGGAATCGCTGGATCTTGAGGTACATTGATTCCCAATTTTTTGAGAAATTGCAATATTGATTTCCAAAGTGGCTATACAAGTTTGCACTCACAATGGAGTATTACTCAGCTGTTAAAAACAATGACATCAGGAAATTTGAAGGCAAATGGATGGAACTAGAAAAAAATCATTCTGAGTGAGACCCATAAAGACGAACATTGCATGTACTCACTCATAAGTGGATATTAACTATAAAGTAAAGGATAACTATGCTACAATCCACAGACTCAGTGATGCTAGGTAACAAAGAGGGCCTAAGGGGGGACATGTGGATCTCCCTGGGAAGGGGAAATAGAGGAGATCTCTGGTTGGACTGGGGTAGGTGGACATGGAAACTTGAAGAATCAGGTTGGGAGGTGGACAGAGAGGGAGAGTGCTGAGAAATGACAGGAAAGGGGGGCTTTAAAGAGTCAGGTAGAAGCCTGATGCAAGGGACATGTCCAGGAGTCTACAAGAATGACCCCAGCTAAGACTCCTGGCCCCAGTGGATGCATAGTCTGAACTGGCCACTCCCTGTGATCAGATTGGTGCCTATCCCAGTTGCAATCAAGAGCCTTCATCCAGTAACTGATGGAGGCAGATTCAAAGAGAACCAGGACCAAACACTGGGCTGAGTTCTGGGCGGTCTTGCTGAGGAGAGGGAGAAGGGGCTGTAGGAGCTAAGGGAGTCAGGGACATTGCAGGAAAACACACAGAAAAGGCTAGCCCAGCTCATGGAAACTCACAGAGTCTGAACCAACAACCAGGGAGTGCTGTGGGATGTTCTGTATGGCAAATGTGTTGCTCTGATTGGTCAATAAATAAATCACTGATTGGCCAGTGGCCAGGCAGGAAGTATAGGCGGGACAAGGAGGAGAATAAAGCTGGGAAGTGGAAGGCTGAGAGAGAGACACTGCCAGCCGCCACGATGACAAACAGCATGTGAAGATGCCGATAAGCCACGAACTATGTGGCAAGGTATAGATTAATGGAAATGGATTAATTTAAGCTGTAAGAACAGTTAGCAAGAAGCCTGCCACGGCCATATAGTTTGTAATCAATATAAGTTTCTGTGTTTACTTGGTTGGGTCTGAGCGGCTGTGGGACTGGCAGGTGAGAGAGATTTGTCCTAACTGTGGGCCAGGCAGGAAAACGCAAGCTACAAGGGAGCCTACATGGGACCGACCTAGGCCCTCTGCATCTATATGACAGTTGTGTAGCTTGGTCTACTTGTGGGACTCCTGGCAATGGGTGCAGGGCTGTCTCTGGTGCTTTGGCTGGCTCTTGGGAACTATTCCTCATGCTGGATTGCCTTGCCCAGCCTGAATAAGGGGGCGAGGGGTGGTGGTGCTTGGTCTTATGGCAGCTCGATATCCCATATTTTGCTGATGCCCATGGGAGGCTTGCCCTTGAGCGAACACTGAAGAGGTGTGGATGGAAGAGGGAGACAGAGGGAAAGAGTGGGGAGAGGGTAGGAGGAGAGGAAGGAGGGGAGCCTGTGGTTGGGATGTAAAATAAATAAATGAATTAAATTTTTAAAAAGAAGAGGATAGTCTTTGTGAAGGGCACAATGATGGTTCCTGTCACTCAGCTTAACAGAGAGTATTCCAGCAGCTAGATTTACTAGTGATTGTTTTCACTGGTGGTTTTCAACAGCACTCTTAGTGTCCAGTCTTATTCTATGGCTCAAACATACATGAGCGCCTTACCCATTCCAGACACTGTTCTAGGCACTGTACATCTATTTATTCTCCATAATTAGCTTCTACTTTAGGAGTGGTAGATTTTACTAAATCTACTTCAGAAATAAAGCACTTGGACATGTAGTTACACCCATGACCTGTCAAATATCACACAGGATGGATGAATGGCAGAAACAAGGTTTATATGTAAGTAGCTTAGTTCATTGCCATTGTGCCATGCTGCCCTTTTCCAGTGATTCTAGGAAAGTCAAAGTACTTCAACTAATCTCTAAATAGTCATTTTAGAGTAACCAAAAGTAACTAACTGTCCAGCCTGCCTACTCTGAGCTAGGCTCCCTTATGATAGGCCTGTAAGAATGCCCTCTATGATCTCTAAACCCATGCCCAGTGGAATTCTAGCTCTTTTATCCATGATGCCAATGTCTGGCATCCCCAACCCCTCCCTGCCATGCAACCCCTGAGATGGCTGGGGCCACGGGGAGTTGAGTCTGCAGTTGGTCATACTGTCTCTGTGATTTAAACCAGACCATCTGGCAGCCTTATTCTCTCAGCTGAGATCCGCCTGAAAATGCTCAAGTTGCATTTAATGACGCTCTTTCTCAATCCAGGTTTCAGTTCTCCAGCGATCCTATGTAGATCCCAGTTATTTTTGTAGCAGCACAGAGAAAGCTATCCTGTATTCTGGTTGCTATACAATGAACCATTTTATTGCTGAGATCTGTTGGTAGGAGGACTTAGGGTCATGTGCAGCATAGTGTGTCCTGATGTGGCATCTAGCACAATGTGCAGGGCTCTCTCTTTATCTAACCACAGGCAGTCAGTAAGAAGGCCTGCAAACTTCAGTCTCATCACGGCATTTAAGAAACCTCAGTTGGAGAAAAATCTACAAACTCTTCCAAACTACAAATCCAAGACAAGCTTGAAGCATGGAATGATACCATGAGGTAGAGAAATTGCAGATTTTTATCCAGCATGAGCCTTGATTGCCCAATCTCTAAGTGAAGTTCTGAACTCTGAGAAAATCAATGAAATGGCTGGTGTTTGCTGCACCTCTGTCCCACTGCTTTGTCAACAGCTAGTTAACACCCAAGTGCTACCATACACATGGCTTCATACAGCAGCTGTGTCCAACTGTACTGAGGGTGCAAAGGTGGGGGAAACATTTATAACGTCATAAAAAAGAAATTGGAGTGGGATTCATCACCAAAAATACCCAGTCATGGCAAAAACTTTAGTTAATTCGCCAAATTTTTCAGTTTTCTTAAGTGAAGCAATTCAAAATATTTTTAAAAAATATTTACCATGTGCTGAGTACAAGTAAGGAGGAGTCTTATCTACGAGGCTCTCCCTCAGCTTGGCTCAGGAGAAGGGAGAACAATTCAACTGAATTACAGAAAGCCCAGCAAAGGGACAGTTGTGCTCAGAAGCAAATATGTAATGAAGTCTCTCAGATTAAAACTTCACAATAAAATAAACACATATACGTTTCACCAGTGTTTGTCCCAAGAACATGAAATAGGAGAGCAAGGAAAAAATTCAAGCCTAAATGATGCTTTAAGCAAACAATGAAGCTTCCTTTGGAAAAGAATTTAAAAAGAAAGAAAGAAAGAAAGAAAGAAAGAAAGAAAGAAAGAAAGAAAGAAAGAAAGAAAGAAAGAAAGAAAGAAAAGGAAAGAAGGGAGGGGAAAACCCAACTCTGGCATACCAGGCTCCCCGTGATCACAAAGTGAAAACTGGACCATAAAACTCAAGTCCCCAAGTGCCAGAGGCAAAGAAAGTTTTCCCAAATAACAAAACAAAAATAAGCCTTCAGTTAAAATAATATATTACACAGCAATGTAAACTGAAATGCTCTTGTCTATGGGTTGAGCTTATGAAACCCTTAAACACGAGCATGTAATACTAACAAACTTTTTGACATTATTATTTGGGTTCAAAGACTCCCTTTCTCTAAATGTTTATAGCACCATACCAGTTATTTCAACTGAGCTGACACAATGAATTTCAAATGATCTAATACTTCTGACTTACCAGCGGATTAGCACATGATTACCCTGAGTCAAAGGATTATTATTACTGCCGTTCGAAGATATTAACACTTTCTATAACACACTCTAAGGACACTGTATAGATCACTTTAAAAACCGTGACCAAATACATGGAGGGAAAGGGGATTTTCAAAAGGGAAGGTGCTAAGTGTTCTTTTTAAGCTCCCTTGTTTATAGGAAGGTGGGCCTCCCAACAGTGCTGTCAACATTTTGCCTGATGCAATGTGGTTGTGTACAAGTCCCACATGAACAAGCCCGGTCCTCTATGCTCACAGGGAATCAAGCCATGGATGGCCTTCTTCCATGAAGCACAGGCTCCAAACGAAAACCCCCACTTTGTAATAGACAACTAATTCTCATGTAATGAATGACAGAACACAGCATTAATATACTTAACAAGACAGAGCTGAATTCAATGAAGCTTGACGCCATTTATATGAAAAGGGGCTACGTTTGTAGACACAGCCAAAGCAAAAGAAGCTCATTTTGAATTAGTGTAGCTTCTGCTTTGGTTTAGCTCTCTCTCTGGAAATAAAGAGCCTAACTAAGATGCAACCACTGAAGTGGCAGGCACAAACAGCCTAAGTACCACCCAATTAAACTCTAACTTCCTGGCTGATGAGAACAAGCGAAGGACTTTGCTCAGAGTGTCTACGAGTCAAAGAATTATGTTCTTACAGCACAATTCCTGATCTGTTAAAAACAGAACCGTCCTGACTACACTCTGAGATATGCAATTCTGCTCCCACATAACAGTGCCACAGAACTGCAGACAGGTCATGTGGTGTCTCAGTGTCTACTCAACACTATGGATGCAACATCAAAACAAGACATAGACACAAACCACATAGCACACAACTGGAAAATATACTGGGGTAACTTTTCTGAGGATTCTAGTGTTCTATTCGTCTTCCTCCAACAAATACATACAGAGAAGTTCTAGAGGCAATAGCCATATCGAAGTGTCATGCACCACAACCAAAAAACATCTAAAAGCCAATAAATTCCATAATGTCAACTCCCCATCTCCACTGTAAGTCCAGAAAGTAGATCTAAAACTGTCTTTTGGAAAGTAGCTCATGAACAATGCTCATCAAGCACTTACCATCTAAAAACAACCTGTGAATTCTAAGTGTAAGAGGCTATTTTAACTCCTCTAATGGGCTTATCCTAAGAAATGTGTTCTAAATAGCACAGTTTTGCATTTAACTATCTAACTTGTTTCTCACACACATAGAAGCACTACCACTCAGAACTGCATACCTTAGGCAGGCAAGTCTTAGCTTTCCCTTCCTTCTCCTATCCACAGTGTTATCTGGTTCTGCTGCTGTCACTGAGCCAGAGAATAAAGCTCTTCCAGAAAACTCACCCAAGATCAAGCTGTGCCTGGTGACAGCAACGTCCAGGCCATAAGTAATGTTCAAAGGATTCAACAACGCCTGTGACTGATCATTCTCTCTCCCTTGCCATCACCTGCTGATTTTGTCCAGGTGTTTTATGGCTATCTAGAGAATCTGGAGAGCAGACAGTGGAAGACTTTGCCAATTTCTTTTGTCTGGGACTGTGAATTCCTTACACAGATGGTGGACAGGCTCAGGCCAGGGCAGCGCCAGGGTATATTGCCTTCAATCTCCAACAAGAGACGCAGAGAGAGACATTATCCTGTCCCACAGCACTGCCTGTAATGTGTCTGTGGGTAGCAAGACTGAGTCAGCAATGGCTTCCTAGGTAAGGAAAGTTAAGAAGAAAGAAATTCACCAAATGCTTATGAATATTTACTTTACCGAAGAATCAAAAAATGTTGACAAGAAAAAAAAAGTCAGAATATGCTTCTATCAAAGGATTACCCCAAGGATTCAGTTATTCACTCACTGAATTCAGTTATTCATTCAGAGTCAATGGTCTCCCACACAAACCAAAATAAGGACTTAAAACTCCAAGCCTACCCTTTTAAAAGCTGTTGCACTGCTGTGGTGGAAAGAAATCTGGGTTAGTGTCCAGACCTACACTGTGCAGCCACATGCAGATAACTGAGCACTTGGAATGCAGCTAGTCCAAAATGAGCTCTGCTGTAAGTGTTCTAAAGGCTAGGTAGAAAAAGCATAATATAAAATGTCCCTAGAAGCATTTATATTGGTTATCTCATTTTTAACATTTACTATATATACAAATAATAATAATAATTTTACATACAATGTTAAGTGATATATATATATATATATATATATATATATATATATATACACACACACACATAATCCTGTGTCTGCTTATTGGCCCTCTGAGGGTCACATTAGTGCTTCATCCTGAGTGCTGGTCAGGCACCAGACTTGTGTTCACTCCAGTTTCTTGACCTCTCTCTAGGAGAACAAACAATTTGGTCCCTAGAAGGAGAGCCAAACAATCCCATTAACTTTAGAGTCTAGATTTTTTTTTCTGACAACAGTGTTTTTAAACTAGACAAACATAGGAATCAAAGAAATCTCACATGTGATAAGTCAATATAACACATAAAATACAGAAAATGTATTCCCTGGATAAGAGATGTGCATTAACAAAGTAAAAAACTGAGTTACATGTTTGTCTGTGTGTGTGTGTGTGTGTGTGTGTGTGTGTGTGTGTGTGTGTACGTGCATGTGTAAATGTGTATGGGTGTACATGTGTGAATCCAAGTTTACTGTCACATGTATACCTGACTTCAGTTTGTTGGTCAGAAGCTGACAAAGGCAAAGGATAATCTACTGAATCTTAGATCTGTCACCAATTCTGTCTGAATACCGTAAATTATGCAGCACAGTGTAGCTGTTCTCTTAGGGACACAGGTTTCACAGCAATAGCTGCACAGACAGCATCAGGCATTCCTAACTGTGTGAAGATCTAGAGAACATGTCTGTGGATGGTTCCTGGGTGGTCAACTGCAGAGAAGGATATCTGTAGGCACCTCCGCTCCCACACTTACACTCACTGGCAAGGTTATCTGATCAAAAGAGGACTAAGGACGAAGCACCTAAGGAAGAACAATTCCAAATGATAATCTATATATTTAATTATGCACAGTATTACTCCATGAGTGCTAAGAGAACATGTAACTTTATTCTCTAGGCTCTCAGAGAGGTATAAACAGTTTATTTTATAGGTTATATTGCAGATTTGAGTCAGTTTGATGCCTCTATCAGAGAAATAAAATGGAAAATGGGAGAATATTAAATTCAGGATCAAAATTAACTATCTGTTTAATATATTTAAGTGAAACTAAACCATACATCTTGGCTTAGTGAAAGCCTTGCTGCTGTATGCCACTGTTCATGTAAAACATGTGTAACTCCACTGATGGATTTATTCCAGCAGAGGAACCAGAGGACTCAAGTCAGCCACCAGATAGTAAGGATTCTGCATGAGAAGAAGAACTTGCCATATTTCAAGAGGCATTCATACTAACATCAGTTTTTATTTGTTGTATATGCAAATGATAATTTTTATATATCAAGTTAAAGAAAATAGATCAAAATGAATTTCGCCTGCTTTTCTTGACCTTTTCTAGGTAGGCTTGATCACTATTTCCATTTGTCAGTGCTGAAGCAAGCAGAACCTAGGAGCTAGAAACTGAGAGGGAGAGGGAGAGGGAGAGGGAGAGGCACAGTCCTGGCACAGTTAGACTCTAATATATAGTTAGCATAGCGTACCCTGTGAATTCTGTGATCGACCATGTATCCATACGGAAGGAGTTCTGAAGAAATAAAAACCCATCAGGAAGGAAGAACATCACTGTCCACACCAACAGGTCTGCAGAGAAACAATGGGTTGGCTCTAGCAAGCCAGGGACCCTTTGAAGATGCTCCCCTTTACTGCAGACCTGAACCTACAGCTGGTTTTTCTATCTCTAACCTATATGCAAGGAACCATATTAGCTTAAATTATTTGCTTCTGTAAGTATTCCCATTCTATAACAGATAACTGCCAAAGCAAAGCTACACTGATTCACTGGTGTTCACTTCTGGGCTAATAAAGGATGGATGTGGGTCATAATGTGGATGGCTGTTGTCAAAGACTTTTGACCAAGCCCAGTGGGGCCAGTTTAAGGTCTATCTGTAGTATGTAAGGTGAAAGGATTCGGTAAAGAGCAAATGAGAAAACAAAGGGTTGAATATTTGTGTCCTCTTGCTTGATGCTTCTTAAACCAAGAGTATGCTTTGTGTAGACAGTACACTTGGAAATGACACAGCTTTTAAAAGATCATTTCATTCAACATGAAGTTTTACCTTAGTCAGCAACTTCTTAAACTATGCTAAATTTATTGTTTAAAACCTCTCAAAGTAGCCAGGTGATGGTGGTGCACACCTTAATCCCAGCACTCAGGAGGCAGAGGCAGATGGATCTCTGAGTTTGAGGACAACCTGGTCTACAGAGCGAGTTCCAGGACAGCCAGAGCTACACAGAGAAACTGTGTCTCAAATATATATATATATATATATATATATATATATATACATATAATACACACACATATATACATATATTTAAAGTGTTACTTCTCAATTATATTTCTTAAACTACCTTTTTAAATCTTATTTATTTTTCACAGCAAGGGGTTTACATAAACCAATGTAACAACATTCTGGCCCTCAGAATGTTTGGGAATGGTCTCTTCATGTGTTATTAATAAGCCAAAGTATTTATATTACAGCTATGTCATGAATATTCAACCTCACACCACACACTATAGAGAGCAGAACCCACCTTCCCTTGTACTTTGTCCAAAGACCTCATTATAGCAAATGTTTCATAATGGAAGCAAAATTATATAAATGTTCATTGTAGCAACAGATCTAGATAAGTACATTTTAAAAACCTGTCATTTTAAAGGAGAGGCAAAGAAAAAGTGCCAACACAACATAAAAGTTAATTTTACATTAGTATCATTAATATTATACTCACACTGTAACAGCCAAATAAACCTTGTGCCTTAAAAACAGACCAGGTCACGTGAGCAGCCTGCAGCATTCTGCTACAAAAGCAAAACCAGCCATGCATGGTAAGTGCTGGACCCTCTTCCTCGATGACTTTTATTGTCTCTGGTCAACTTTTAAATCTCCCTCTTCCATGTATTTAATCAGAATGCCTAACTTGCAGAAACATCAGTAGTATTAAAAACACAAAAACAAAGGGAAGTCATATATTTTTTTTTTTAGTCAAGGTTATTTTCCTAGTTTGGGCATTTAAGCTTTTCTTATTTTTTTTTAATCCAACAAATATTTCTTTAAAGAGACGTCTTTATGTGGCTGAAATTAGAATGTGCACAAGATAGTTTTTCAAGGCCAGCAAGCACTTCCTAACCAAATCCCCCACTTCCTTTGCTAGCTAAACATAACTACTTCAAATGTGTACATCCTTTTTAAAGTTAGGAGGGAGCACCTCACATGTAATCGCAGGCAGCTGGAAAGCCAATTGGCACAGTCAGAGAGCACATTTTAGAAGGCAGCTCTTTAACATTCAATAACTAAGTGGTAATTGGGCACAGAAACATAAACTGTCAAACTGAATCAAAACGCCTTTGCTTTTCAGAGAATTATTTGTAAGATTATACTAGAATTAAATTTGAACATGCATCTACCCTATGCATTCAGTCAAATTATAAAACAAAAAAAATTGCTGTGCTTTCCTTGGATAAAATTAATGTCAGCTTTGTGTCCTCAAACCAGACCTGATCAGGGAAATGAAATATGTTTAGCCCTGAAATAGTTGTGGTAATTCAATCCCTGCACTCTCCTTATTTTCTTGATGACAAAGAAAAACTCCCAACTGGCAGGGCCACCTGCACTGATTACTCCTCCATCCACACCCACAGAATATGAAAATGAGCCAATGATCATTAACCTTAATTTCTTCTAACATAAACCTCAGCTCTTTTTCAGTCTTGCTACTCAGGGAACTCCCCTGAGATAAAGGAAAAGAGAAAAGGGGGGATAAGGAACTAGGGAGTGAAACCTCTGAGCAAACGGAGGGGGCACACAGATGAAACACAGGATCCACTGGCTTTTAAAAACTGCACAGCTGGCTTATTAAACTTCATACAGCAAAGATGTTACAAAGATAAAGAGTCTCGGGCATCACTAACTGTCCAGACAGTGGGTTTCTTCCCCGTGTCAGCCTCTCTTCAACAATGAAAAAGGATGCTTCCTCTGCACTATGCCTGCTGTCTCTCCCACTCTTCCACCCAGACAGCATTCTGTAACGATAGTCTGCAGTAAAAGATGGGCCCGGACAGCCGGCACGCAGGTGCAGCTGTAAGATCTCCAGGATGAGGACCAAAGGGCTGAGCAGCCAGAAAACAGATTCCAAGAGGCACTCTTCAAATACAGTGGAGAATGCATAGCACCTTCTGGTCATTCACATTCAGGTCCGGCCAACTGGAATCATTTTTGCTTTAAATTGTGTGGGGTGAGATACCATTAGCATTACATCATCATCTAATGGATGAGCAGATAGTTGGGGCCCTAAAAAGAAACATAACTGGGAAAAAAGAAGAGAGCCTTCTTAAATAACAGCCTCTTCAGCACAGATGTGCGCACTGGAAATGGTCTTCTTAGAGTTGCCTACAGACCTCAGTATGTCTTAAGAAGAATGCTCAAAGAGGATTAGACTAAGAAAACACAGAAACACTCATCATGAAAATATATTCACCTACACATGGTGCCCTAGTAAAGAATTCTGAAGCTGGGATAAAACAAACCTTAACAGCCATTATGTTGCTAAGTGAAAGCAAAGGGAGAGTATATATATTTCCATCGTGTGTGTGTGTGTGTGTGTGTGTGTGTGTGTGTGTGTATGTGTGTATGTGTGTGTGTGTGTGTGTGTCTGTGTGTGTGTGTGTATGTGTGTATGTGTGTATGTGTGTATGTGTGTGTGTCTGTGTGTGTGTGTGTGTGTGTCTGTGTGTGTGTGTGTGTGTGTGTGTGTGTGTGTGTGTGTTTCCATTAAAAGTATTTGTTAACTGCTAAGACAGACACATGCTCAAAGACATGACAAACCTCTAACTGAATGACCTGGACATAAATTACAGAATGCTCATTGCCAACTCAGGGCAGGTAACCAAAAGTAAACATTCCAGGTATTTCTTCATCATCTCAGAACTCACACCAAATAGCTGCCATGAGGGGAGTGGGGCAGAAAGGCAGGAGAAATGAACAATGACAAACCCCAGCTGCAATCTGGGACTGGATTCCAAAGCCCAGTTTCCACCACCGCCTAGCTCTCTGCAGCCCTCTGCTTCTCTGCTTTCTTGCCTACTAACTCTGTGCCAAATGTTCAGTGGCCACCTCCATTCTGTTCCCTTCTCCTTTTCGCTCTCCCTAATCAGGCTCTCAGAGGTCAATGGTCCCCTCTAGAAGTGAGTTAAAGTGCTGAAGTAGGCCCTGCCATGAGTCATCTTAATAGATACTCTAGTGGCTGCTTGTGACCCAGCAGTGAGTCCAGAAAGCAGGGCTTTTAATAAAGCAGCACTTTCACATGCTCACAACCCCATTAATTTAATACCTGCCGCTTGTTTACCAAACAGCACAGGCATGTCTCCGTGTCGATAACTGCCCAGTGACAGTGAGGCGACTGAATCTGGGCAGGGAACAGATGCAGCTTTTTACGCTCTGTTAAACCATGTCACAGACTACAGCCCCTGAGCGCATTCCTTTATTTATGCTGTAGCCAGTTGAGCTAATTGTCAGAGACAGACCTGGTTCTAATTCTGCAGAGTGCAGCAACTGCAGGAGCATGTGTGGGGAGGCATGAATGGTGCAGAACTCCAAAAAGAAACAGTTTGAAAACAGAATCAGAGGGTGGAGGCATAATCTGCCAACAGCTTAGCCACAAAGACTTCAAAGGAGCTTACCTTTTCCATAGGAGAGTATGAGAGTGGGGGCAAAGGTAGCAAGCAGCACAGTGTTGGAAGGATTCGAAGGGAAGTGAATTTTAAAGCAAAGACCTACACACAGAGAACACAACAGCTACAGCATCCACTGTGCTATGGACATGGTTTGGCCTGTGCAGGTGTGAAATATTCAGTCTACCTGATAACAGACCAATTGGTTGATACAGCACACCCCAGCAGCTCTGTACAACCCAGGGTCAAGCACCCAAAGGCCCTGATACAACTCTATTAAAGATTCTTCTCTCATTCATCCACCCATACAACTCTAGAGAGCTTGATCATGTGTAGACAGAGAAACTCCCTTTTATTGTCCTTCACATAGCCTGTGGTATTAGTAGTGTTTCTTATTAGCTACAATGCCACACTCATATTTTATCAGTAGCAAGAGTTCACTCCAGTTAAAAGTTCTTCACCCGTCATGGACATTTTTCAGCAAATTAATGTCTTTTACTTGCATGACTTCTCTTCGTATTACAATTTGGGGTTTAAATGGATCATGATACTTTACAGAAAGGAAAAAGACAAAAAGAGCTCAGTGTTGATAATTTTTACTACTTATGACTAAATGACCTCAACTGGAGAATAAAAAATTAAGTCATTTGTCTTATGAGGTACAGAGGACATTTTATGGTGTACAATTTAGCTAATAATGGGTTGGGGCCAATCCTTAACAAGTCACATGCTTCCATTGTCCCTTCACCCCCTGCTTATGTTTTTACCACATCCTAACAAAAACATGACCAGAACTGGTGAAAAACATACGGTTCCAACTAATGAATCACATACTTTCCCGCAAGTACAGTAAGTACTACCAGCTGTGTGACAGTCTTACTTTGGCAGTGGAACCAGTGCCGAAAAGGCCGGCCCATTTGAAAGCAGCTGGATTGAAAAACCACAAGCAATATAAGTGTGTCTGCCTGCTCAGGGCGGCTTTGTCTCTGCTCTGTCTCCGTTCCGTCCTTAGAACATACCAGCCATCTTGTTTAGAAAAAGTCTCAGGAATTACAGCGATAAGAGAAAACCCTACAAAACCGAAAACCTTAATGCTTTCAAAAAATGTCACTTTGTGAAGTAGAATGTTAAAAAGGAGCAATAAAAGGAGCACCTCCCCCCACGGCCATCCTCATCCTCATCCTCTCCCCCATGGCCATCCTCATCCTCATCCTCTCCCCCATGGCCATCCTCATCCTCCTCGCCCCCCACAGCCATCCTCATCCTCCCCCCACAGCCTTTCTCATCCTCATCCTCCCCACCCCCCACAGCCTTCCTCATCCTCCCCGCCCCCCACGGCCATCCTCATCCTCTCCCCCACAGCCTTCCTCATCCTCATCCTCCCCACCCCCTACAGCCATCCTTATGCATAGAGGCACATGTGGGATGTGTCTTGACTAAAGACAGTGGATACACACGGATCTCAGTAACTGAGCGGGGACAGAGTCGGGAAGACACCGGACACAGATGCTCCCAGACAGACCCACACATGCACGGAAACTCCCACAAGCACACAGAGAACAACTCATATTTTCAACTGATGTCACTAGCAACTGCACAAATTCCTACTGTTTAAACTTGCCATTCACACAACAAGAACTTTCATTTGTAACCAAAGCGCATTCTGGAAAAAAACAAACAAACGAAATCAAACACACTCGCTGACAAATCCCAGATATTTTTACACACATGCACTTTTTCTTTCTGTGCAACAGTACTCCCATGAGTATCACTGAAAGGGAAAGGAAAGCTCCACAGTATCAATCTAGATGGTAAGTGGAGACACCAGGAATGTTTTCTAAATGTCTGCTGTGACAAGACAACACCAATTAAAGTTTCACCATCATTAAGTGATTGGTCGTTTCTGTGGGGGCTAACTATCATGTGAGAAAAACAAATGCCTAGGAGTATTGTTTTCCACTTTCCCAAAGCCTCAACCAAAAAACAATAATGGTGAAGTGCTTTAGCTGTCTGCTCGTGTTTTAAATACAAGGAAGCAACTGTGGGGGCCAGCAGGAAAGGTTGGCCTTTGATGTTTACTTTTATCGCCTAATTAGCTAAACTCGTTATTTTTAGCATATGTCAAAAAAGATGCATGGTTCAGCAGTAATCTAATCCAAAATAACACCATTTCTTTTCTTTTTGTTTATACCACAGTTCTATGAATATTTTTGTGTGCTTGTTCTGAATGAAGCTAGTAGCATCAAGGCATCACTCAAAGATCTGCTTCACAAATAACGTGGAACTCTGGCCCCTAAGGTTTGAAATCATTCTCCATGAACTCAGGTGTTTGTATTTAGGAACACTGCGGATGACCCCGGCAAAAGTGAGTACTCATCAGATCTATCCATGTGGTTGGCTCAAGCCACAGGAAGCAACACCACCAACAGTTAATGGAAGAAGGCAAATGATGGACACTCACTCGCATCTGAAAAAACAGACTTTGAAAATATACCTAGCCATAAATAAGAATACAGAGATACAGAGATGCAGATACAGAGAGAGGCATGATGCTTTTAAAACAACACTGTAACACTCAATCATAAAACTAATAGGGAACTCCAAAGCACAGAGTTCAAAACTGACTTATGAAATTACATGGTCAAGTCTGTCAAGGACATGCTATTATAAACTTAAATTTTGATACAGTTACTAAGAAAGCACCAACTCTCAGTGATTTTATGACATAGAAGGATATTCATCATACATGGAGAAGCAAAGAGCAGCTTACCAACCATTACATACAGGATGCTATTTTTGTTTTTAAAATGAATACAAGAAACAGGAAACAGTAAGTTAGAAACACCCTAAAAATTTAACACTGTGTGTGCAGAGCTATTGACATTAAGTTTGCTGTCAAACTGTATTTAATTTACATAAATTACATCATGGAAAAAAGTGCTTAATGTCCCTCTTCTATCAATATCAAATTTTTTATTAAAAAGTAAAATCTGGTTCTTGCTAGAAGCTATACTTGGAATCCCATGTACTGTAAAATACGTGGAGGTTTTTGTCAAAATCAAAATTTGCTTTATACTCAACTATTGTTATCTAACTACATTCAGAACAGGTTGCTCATGTATTTTCCATATCTCTCCCCACCACAGAGATTCTAAGTATAGTTTCATAATTTGGGCTACAAACTAGGCTTTGTTAATTCAAAGTTTACATAATTAATGGTCCACAGATCTAAACCTTCACCTTACTAATCAATATAACAGCTTATTTAAATAGAGCTTCTAATTGCCAAGCACTCCCATAAAGTCAAAACCCATTTTCACATTGAATCATCATACCTTCATCCCCAAAT